>NW_027507764.1:477095741-477188241 GCF_037356315.1 Lithobates pipiens
GTTCTAGGTTGCAGAACGTCCGAGGAAGAAGTAGAAAACGTTGTTTGCCTAATCCACCTCACAATGACACTTGTTTGTACACGTTTCCCCTTGTGTGGGAATTTGCATATGCAAATAAACAGTTCCTCTGCTCCATTTGTCATGGCTGTTCATTACCCATGAAGAGGACATTGTTACAAGGCTGTTACTGGGGCTTCCAAGACAGGATAGTGTCAACCAGTCGAGCCACATTCTTTCATAATTTGTCTCTGATTAATAGACGTGAGTGAGGCTTATTCTACTTGGGCCCCTGCAAAGGGCAGGTCAGTTCTCTGACTGAAAAGACTTCCCTCAGCAGCTGAAGATGGTTTTTTTCCCTTTCTTACATCGCTTTGCTTTGACAAGCCCACTCATACCCAGAAAAAAATGACTCTTGCTCTCTCTAATACCTCATCCAGCAATCCTTCGCTTCCTACTGCAGAAATAAGAAAAAAATAGGAGATTGTGCTATCTGAATATTAATCCTGTTTTTGACAGGAAGGTAAACTGATATAATTACTTTTCTGTTGAAGGAATGGTGGTTTATACAAGTGTGAAAGCATCGGAAAAGGATTAGCATTTTTTTGCATAATGAAAAGCTCCACTGAATAGGCCACTGAATGGTTGACTGAGTGACCGAGATGAAAGCAAGGCCCCTCTTTCTCTCTATTCTTTTGCCTGGCTCTAACTAAACTTGTATTTGTCCAAGTGGTTGGGATACAAGCAGAAGCTCAAATTTCAACGAGGGTCTAGATGTCCTCAGCTTTCACCGTCACGTGAAGTAATACATATGATAAAAATCAGCGGACGGATATCGACTATGGGTCAATGTGTAGTAGTGTAAGTCAGCCTTATGGTCACACAAATAAGGACTGTTAGACCACAGCTTTCTGGATTAACTTTGGTCTATCTTCATGCATATTTTTTTTTTATAAATGACATATTACAGTATATAGTGAACTGTTACTTAAACAGTATGCTATACATGCATGCATAGTATATGTCAATATGTAAAATATATTAAACAATACCTATTTATTACCATTATGTTTATCTTAATATGCTTCATATAAAAGTTAGACTGTGTTAACTTTATATTATATAGTTCATATGAGAAGGCCGTCCTTTATGTACTTTGCACGGTCAATTTTCTCCTTCTATTATATAGTTAATATGACTGTGCTTAGAATTGTACAATATATCTCACATGATTAAGCTTAACTTTATAGCACACGGTTCACATAACAAAGCATTCGTATAACTAGGTTTTCATTTAACTAGGTTATTATTCACTTTATATAACTAGCTCTGGCCTTGTATACTTCACGTAACTAAGCTTGCCTTTACATCACATCTTTCGTAGAACCAAATCTGACCTTACACTATATTGTATACAGTACTAGACGCCTACATTATATTACTCATATGACTATCATTTTATTATGTTCTTTATATGACCATAGTTATCTGTATATTTCTTTATATAACTTGCCTTATCTTTGTATCACTGTGTTATAAGCACATCTGAATGCATTGCATTCTTGATATCACAAAGGCTGTTTTTTTAAAGGTTTTGCGCACATATCGTTTTTTTTTTTTTCTTTTTCGGATGTAAACATGCTGTGTACAGTACTGCTGTGTTTTGTAGCTGGCTTTGGTATGCCTGGAAAGCTTTTAACTATGCTTTTTCAAGCATTGTATATCATGTTCACTTTGTTCCTTTATTGTGTTAGGGACATGATTTACATTTGGATGGCGTTTTGATATTTTTCTAAGTAAGTTTGAGCCATGCTGTAGCTGGCTAGCTGTTGACAGTGTGATCAGTGATTCTAATTATGTGCTCTCAACAGTAATTAGAGCAGTTAAAATACCCTGAGTGTTGAGACACTTTTGAAGGTGGGAACTGGTTCTTTTTGCACATCTGTAAATTGAATACAGTGAGGATAATTATTTATCTGTATGTACATTAAGCAGCCTCTTCCCTAGTGTCAGATCACCATAATTATCAATTTAGTGCCACCAAAGACAAGTGTTGGCAGATTCTGCCAGATGTGACCTGATTTGTTTACTGCATGCTCCCAGAAGTTGCCTAACACATGCTGTCAGTTCACTGGGGATTTGGCTAAGTCTGGTGTTTAAAAAAAAAAAAAAAAGTTACTGCTTTCTGCTGTTTCTTTAGGGTACTGCTAAGATTCATGTCTTTGTGCTTCATATTTTCTGTAGCCCTCACTGTAAGTATAGATAGTCTACCATCCTTAAGCTACTGCAGAACTACAAGGCCCAGTATTCCCTGCCAGCCTGAGGTACTCTTGCAATTGTGGGTCACTGACAGTTAGAGTGTTCCAAGTGACCTGTCAGTGGTTTTGTCAGTTAAATAGCCTTTAACTGGTATCTTAAATATGAAATACAAGTTTTTTTGTAAACAGTACCTTTTATTTGCATGTATAGATGAACACTTCAGGATGTTATCAATATATTTACAATTAAAGTGAAGTAGTAAGGAATGGCATTTTCTATTGCACAGCTCACTTCCTGTTTGGTTATCACATAACTGTCATTTCCATGCAACTTTTTGCTTAAAGTGCCAGCTAAAAGGCCATGGTCTGCAAAGCAAAGTTACATGCTTGTCAAGTATAGCAGGTTTTGTATAGGTGTGGGAATTTATATGATAAAGATGACTTTTATATTGTGTAACTTTTTGTTTTAGCTTTAGTTGGTATGTTCTTTAGGCTCTTAGTTGACATTGTAGTTTATCTAAGTGTAGTTTTGACTACTGCAAAAATATTATAAAGAGCAAAGGAGAAATTTTACGGCTTCAATTATACAACTAATAGTTTGTGCATCACAATGATACTGAACAGTGACATATGCATTTGTAGATCCTTCATTTTTCTGGCATTGAATCCTTAAAGGAAAATACTAGTGATATTGTGACTGTTTCTGTACTTGGATGACTACTAGGTCATACGTATAAGGGCAAATGTCAGCTGGGAATTATGAAGGCCGCATCTATGTAATTGTTCTTTTCGCTGTTACCTTTCATTACAAGCTGAAAACCCACTTTCTGGGCGATCTGAAGTATGTCCTTACAAAAGCTGGATTTCTTTAAGGAAAATATACCTTTTTATATAAAAAAAAAAAATCGAATTTCTGTTTTAAAACATGGTTAAGCAAGCAGCATGTGTTGTCACTGGCAGTTCTCCAGCCGCTGGAGAATTGGATAACACATGGGCTAATGGTAGCTTATGTGCTGTCTGCATTCTTACTGAGTGGGCAAAAGCCCAGAGCATAGTCCTGTTTTAGACTGTGCAGCAGTGTGCAAAAATATTACATGGCTTTCTTATGATGTACTCGCACTGGAATTGGGGCCGTTAATCTTTGCTGGAATTTCAATGCATCTAAAGCCCTTTAGACCTGAAACAGTTACATCCTTACACATCCAGATGTGGGCCGATCACAATATTTTAGTATGATTGTGCTGCGTTGCAGACTGTTGGGCTTGCTTCATAAGGCAAGGAACAATAAGCACAATATGTGTCACCCATGGCAACTGTCACCAAACTGACTTAAGTTATCTGTCATCCAACTGGATGTCATGTGCTACTGCAGCTTGCCCATGATCATTACTCTATGCACTGCTTTGCCAAAACAGCCTGCAACTGATACGATAAAACTGTACTGCATGTGAGTACTAAAGATTGCACTAGGATTTAAATACATATTGTATTTGCGTGCCTATTTATTATATCTTTGATGTTAATTTGATGATCTAGAATAGTATCAGTTGAACAGTATGCATTTGGAATTATGGGTTAGAGGTCAGGATCAGTAGGTGTTGATATCCTTAAGGCCTAATAAACACTAACAGATGTTTAAAGATATATACAGTTCAAATTAGTGATATATGGTCCATTTCTTCACTGCAAAAGATTTGCATCACACTGTATAATGCTGTATAGGTTATAAAGTGGCAGTATGTATCTATAGTGTTGGTAGAAGTAACATATTTTTTCCTTGGTAGAAATGTATGTTGTCTACTTGCAAAAACCACAACAAAATGAATGAGTGGCCTGTCTTTGTACTGTGAAGGTGTTTTAAATAAAAATGAGTAACTCAACATTTTAGTTTAATTAAGTAAATGACCTCTAGTACTGAATGTTCATTCAAAAACTCGATACCTACTATATACCTAGTCGTTATATATAAAAACAAAAAGTCCTGTGTGGTCAGAACGCTAACAGATACTATTAGCATTATTCATTTATTACAAGTACCTTAAGTTGCTTTTGATATATAGACTAAAAAGCAATACAGTATATGTAATGAATTCTTGTTCAGTGTGTACCTTCACTGTATGTACAGTACAAGTATTTAATGGCGTTATAAAATAGGACCCCTAATACTTTCACTAGAACTAATTTCTGCATCATTAATGAACCACATGCAAAGGTTACAAGTTAGGCATAACTGTTAAGGTTAGCAAACCAGGCCAGTAAAACAGACTTTTACATTGTATAACCCAGGCTATAGTTGTGCATGGTTGTGCTACTATTAAGTTACTTTCTAGGCCTAAAGATGAAAGGCATACAGCATGCAAGTGTTGTAAAATGTGCCGGTTTGACCATGATGTATTCATATGTGATAGGTATGTGAAAGGTGTCCACGTATAGACAAAAGATCCAGTAACAACATGCATTGCAAAGCTGATTAATATATCATCAGTATAAAGCCTTCTGAGTGCTGGATGAATTGTACAAAATAGCACATATACTGCAGGCCTGTTGCAACATGTCAGACAAATAGGGAAGTGTTGTACAAATCTTTTTTCTTAATTATACATGCTAAGTGGATTAGATATTGCATTTCCTTAGCTTCATGCTAATCTGCTTTTGCGGATGTGGGGTGAGCAGTTCATTCTGTCTGAAGGGCAAGAGAATCTGCTACAATTAAGGTGACATACCATTCAGATATTGTTGTCGTACATTGGTAAATGACAGTTGATCACATTATTTTATAGGACTGGCTAGTGTAAAATAACCGTATTCTGAGACTTTAACAACTATGTTATATCTGAATGTTGTTTCATTGGAATAGAACTGGTGTTGTGAGAAATAAGGGTGCATGTACTAACAAAGAATACTAGTGCAAAGGTCAGTTGGGCGAGTTGCCAGCATATATCTGTAAGACCAAAATACTATGTTTGGATACTATAAGGATCTGTTTATTAATGTTTTGATTCACAAGACTTTCACCCAAGATTCAGACATTTTTTTAATTTAATCTTACATAAAAAGTGTGTGAATTTGGGTGAAAATATTGATGAATAGACCCTTATAGGTTACTGAATAACTGTAGTATTAGACAAAAGTCCTACTGTGGTATTGCAGTGTCTAGTGCACGCTCAATGACATGCCATGATTAATCAAAGCGTTGATTGATAATCTTCCTTAACTGTTGTAAAGTATAATGCTGCAAGTCACAGATATAGAGCGATCTATAAAATAAGGCTTTAAATCCCAAATTGCAAAAGTAGACCATTTGCACCTATTTTGTACCTCCCATTATTTTCTACAAGCATCAGTAAATATGATGTGCCTAAGAGTTTAGCATTTAAATATCTATTATTTTTTTTCCAGATAGCACCTTAAATTACAGAGGTGAGGCCAGCAGAAATAAATGGCCAACTCGCTGACCTCCTGTACCTCAACTATGATCATAGATGAAAGGTGAACACAGTATAACGTTTGGCAGTAGTTCCTGATCACAGTAGACAGTTCAAGTGCTCCCTGTCAACAAGGACTTCATGGGCATCCTGTAGAGTGGCTCACCTCTGATTTATTCATAAACCTCGTACAAGCACTTGGCTTTGTTGTTTTCCTGGTAAGAGCAGGGGGTGGGTTCATGCCAATAAGAACAGAAATCGTAAGCCTCTTGCTGAGCCCAAAAGTGAATAGCACTTTAACTCAAAGCCAATAACCTGCATTTCCAAGGTCTCAAGTGCTACAGTTGACTGTAGTTGTAAGCTCTGAGCTAAGTAGGAAGGGCGAATCAATAAAGCCTCTGCTGTCAGTGATATGGAACTTATATCCCCATATGGTCTGAAATTGGTTTCAATCACATACATTTATTTAAAACTATGTGAAAAAATAAGGATTTTAAATTAGTAATATCATAGTGGTCATCATTTTTAATATTTAAAACTTCATCATACTTTGTTCAGTATATGCAGTTTGTAAATCTTCCTGAGCCCTTGTTGCTTTTTTTCAACATATCTGCTAATAGCTCAAAGGAAACCTATGCTGGAGGAAATGTGGAGGCTACCATTGCTGCTTTCATTCTGCAAATATATTTTAGGTATTTGTATAGTAGCACTATATATTTATATATTGTGCGTTCACATCAGTCCCTGCCCTCAAGGAGCTTACAATCTAAGGTCCCTAACTCACATTCATATATATACATACTAAGGACAAAATAGATAGAAGCCAATTAACCCATAAGCATGTCTTTGGAGTGTGGGAGGAAACCCGCACAGGGAGTACATGAAAACTCCAAGCAGGTAATGTTGTGGTTGGAATTCAAAGTGCTGCCAGGTGGAAGTGTTAACCACTTAGCCACTGTGCAAATGCTAATTTCCAGGCTGCCATACTGATCCAGTGACTTAAATACTCTGACACCAAAATTGTTGCATGCTTGTCATTTAGAGGAGGCATTTTACAGAGGGTCAAGAATTCCACCCCACATTTCATTCAGCACAGATTTCTTTTAACTAGGTTTTGCATTAACTGGCCATAACAAGTGACTATGGGCAGAATAATAGACTGCAAGGCCTTCCATGAGTAGGGAGAACTGGATGAAATTGGTTTAGTCTTCTGTACAAAGCACTGCAGAATAAGCCATTGAAAATAAATAGAAATAAGGCACAATCCTTTAGTCACATCTCCTATTATTTTTTTTGTTTTTTTTAAATGTTATTAGAAAATATTTTTTGACCATTGTTCTATTAATGCTCTTCTCCTATCATTCAGCTATAGTGGGGTGTTACAGCCCTAAGAGACAGACCGCAGACTGCAGCCTCCTCAGAGAATAAATATGATTTCTCTCCAATTATTGGTGGGCTGTTCAAAACTGTCCTTCCTGTAACAAATTATTCCTGTGATCCCTTATGTTGGAGAACCGTACATCAAACAGAACGCTGAACTTTTGCAAGAGATTCAGTGAGGAAAGGAGCTACATTAGGAGATAGTGATGAGAGCTAATGATATATCTTAGATAAAGCGCAATGTGATCACAGCCACGGGCTCGTTTGTCAGGGCCAGAGTGAAAATGTCAGGACCAATGAGCCCATGAGTGCTGAAGGGGGCAGAAGGGCTTTTGGAGACAGTTTTGAGCTGGGAGTGGGCCATGGCTTAAACACAGCTCTAGGACAAAGCGGGATTAGCCAACTCTCTGCTCAAATCCCTAGCATAACAGCATTAGTTGGGAAAATCAGGTTTGTTAAGGAAGGGTAGAAAATAAAATCTGTAAAACAGCTTTAGGCTGCAGCCCAATAACTATGCAAAGCAGTGAGCCATTTTATGAAAATAATTTTCACTGATGTTATCTTGCATATATTAAACGCAGAGGTTTTAGTACACAGGCGCCAGGAGGTAGAATTTCCAGCAATATAAAATGTCCTTTCGTATGTAAATTATTTGTGTTTTAATGAATAAGCAGCACAATAAAAACGCCAGCCTTTTTAAAAAATAGTGGATTTGGAGAAAAATAAATAAATAAGAACCTAACCATTCCATTGAGGCAGGCAAATGATTTAACCTATCTGCAAAAGAATGCTTTAATTACGAAGCAGATAAATACACACTCTAAATAGGCATTCTCATAATCAGCAGGCTTGCAGAACATTTTATTGAAACATATCCACTTTGCCTTTTTTTTGTGCTCATTGAGTGAATGGGTTCAGGATCTCGTCCATCAGGTACAGTAAATTGTTCTTTGCTAGATAATGTACTCAGACAACTCCTGCTTGTTTAATTCTATTGATTTACAGTGTTAAACTGAAATAATCTGATACCTGCTTCCTGCCCTTGGAATTGTTGTTGTAGGGAGAGAGAGAGAGAGAAAGAGAAAAAAAAAAGAAAAGGCTGATTAGTTTTTTTCAGCTCTTTTAGCTGTTTTGAATGTATAATTATCATTGCAGGTCATTTGATAGCTGGTTCTAATTGCTGCCAAGCATTGTCTGCTTGCACTTAATGCTGAAACACGATCAACATCCTACTTTGGTGGATGTTTGGTGGTAAACTTTAATTAACTCTTATTGCATTGAGGAGAAGTTCACTCAAAGTGCTACACGACTAATCATTCACCTCCATTATGTCCTGGCAGATCTACTTGTTCTTGCTTATAACAGATGAACCAGCCTGTAATAAAGACTGGCGACTCAGTTCCATAAGGTTGCTTTTGCAGTGATATTTTGTTGCTTCTCTTAGGAGATAATTGGGTAAAATAATTATTAGAGTCCTGTATCTGATTTTTCATACACCTATCTCAGATTACCTTTTTCCTGCCAGGCAATATCATTTTAATAGAAAGGGTAGATTTAAGATAACATTATTCCGTCAGCTCTGTCCCACTCTGCCTGGTTCTCCTGAATCAATACAATTAAGCCTGTCTCCTGTTGGAATTCTGGTAATTATTTATCTTAAAATACTTTTCCTGTAATGATATTGAAGTTAAGGTAATCAGGTTACTGGCAAATCACGTAGAATTCAACTCCGAATTGCAGGCCGCTTGATTATAATTTGTGTGACATCAAGTTTGTTTGAAAAGGGATAATGTGTGGGTAAGGCAAGGAGCTCATAATTGTGCCTGACATTTGTTTGTTTATAATGAAATCTAATTAAGGTTCATACATCTAAAAACACAAAAGTTAATTACCGAATTGCTTATTTCACTTTTCCACAACACACAAATTAAGTCTCGGCGTAAAAAAAATAATAATAATAATGACAGAAGATGACGCTTTGCAGAGCTAAACTGTCTCCTTTCATTTATGCAATGTAAGAACGGAGCATATTAAATAAATTAATAACACATTATCAAAATAAGACAAGGATGAAAATATTATGTGATGGAACCAAACATGAACTGATGGCATCCATTTTACTGTCGTCCCCTTCAAAATGGGCTTCATCAGGTCTTCTATGCATAGGCTCTACATACAAACGTCTTGTCTGCATTCAGCTGCAAGGTAAAACAGAAGTAGCCCAGTGCTGGTCTTCACTGAATGCTGTCCTATGGGTTTGACAAAAATGTGCAAACTTGAGACAGAAACCACGGTCATTACAGAATTATAAAGATATGCCAACTATGGCTATAGTGTATTCACTACATCTTAACATACACACACAACTATTATTGTTGTGATTATAAATGTGTTATTAAATTATATCCTTATTCTCCAAAGTTAAAGGATAAGTTCATCTTCAGCATCTTCAGCCTCTTCCCCTCCCGCTTACAGTGGGCAGGGAATCTTCTCCCCACACCCGCTTTCAGAATTTGAAAACAATGAAGCGGTGCAGGGTTCCACGTCATTCATTTACAGTTTCCTGTGAATGAATGCCTACAAGTCATTGCAGGTGACGGCATGTAGTTCTCAATGAACTACAAGAGTACTGGTGAAAGCTCTCATAGTCCATAGATATTCCTGCTCTCAGGTAACTGCCTGCCCATACGAGGTACGAGCAGACAGCTGTGCTGAGAATCTGCAGGAGCCTGAGATTGTACCTGTGATCTGTTGTTCACCGGTGTAATGCTCTGGAGGCTTCTAAATGGTCCTGTAATAAATTTTTTATGAAATTGTATCTCCTTGTAACATTCTTCGTGAGCTCCCAAACCTCTCCTTTCCCCTTAGTTCAGATTGTTTAGAATGAGCAGTGTACCTTAGTTGTGGTCATGTGTATTTCTCTATACATACTAAAAACCCAATTGTCCCTAGTCCACCTCGGGAGCATGAAAAAATGGAGTGGCTATGTTTTAAAGTGTTCGTTCACCTTTACAGAAAATTTGTAAGGTGACCCAACACTGGACCCCCCGATCCAACTTCCCCCCTATGATCCTGCTCTGTCAGGCACCCACAAGCTGTTACACCGGTTTGGGGATTTGTGGCCCATATGGATTTCTCTACTCTCCTTTCTGGGCTGACAGGACAGACTAGATGGATTCTGATTGGTCATCTACATTCATGTAATGGTGCTGAACAATTGGAATCCATCTTTTCTGTACTGGTGCAGCATGGAGAAGGGATTAAGCAGCAGGGATTTCAAATCCCCGGACTGGGGGGAGGTGCCTGACAGTGCAAGATGGGAGATAAGACAGGGATCTGGGGGTGGGGAGAGGGACAAGTCCTAGGTCACCTTACAGATTTTCTGTAAAGGTAAACTAAGGCGTTTACATGAGTGCAAATTGAGTGCCGTTTCCAGAAGGGTCCAGTGCATTTTTGGGTCTGGTTCAGGTGTGTGAATTCAGACAAAAATTCTGACCTGAATCGCACCTGAACTGGTGAACTGAAAGACACTGGACTTCAAGCTGAAAACCGTTTCTGCACATATGTAAGCCCGGCCTTACACTTTAAGTTCAGTATATATAACATAATATATGATGCTAAACAATTCGTGAAAATGTAGCCAAGTTGCTGGACCAAGAGAAATGTGTGCAATCCAGAAAAATGTGGAATATGTATATCAGTCCACAAGAGACCCTGTCTCCAATAGAACACTGGTCTATAGACCTAACAGGTGTACATCTGTTAATGGTAAATAGACCTGTTTTACAGCACCAGGCCAGCTCCCTTTGCTGAGTGGGTTAGTCAGAAGATTGTCCATGTAATACAAAGGCGTAAAGATCACGTTTCAGGTTTCATGTGTTGGTTTTGTAATATAATTTGAAGAAATAAGAAAAGAAGAGATGCCAATTGGTGTTAAGGGTATACTTCCTTTTTTTTTTTTTTTATATTCTGCTTGTTCATAACAACAGGAGCTTTGCTGACACTTTCAATTCTAATAAACCATACGGAACCTTGGTAGTTGTAAGGTCTGGACGCCATCTGTTAATTGCCTGACTAGCATCACTAGTTAGGGGTGTTGAATGCACTGTTTAAATATGTACTGAAAGGCTTTAAATATACTTTCTCCCAGTTGTATTCAGCCTGTTTTTTTTTTCCATCATGACTTGGAGGGTTGCTAATAGAAATGGAATGTTTCCCAAATACCTGGCCTGTGATTAGTTTTATGAAGATAATTACAGTGGTGTTAGGCTGCAGACAAAGTTTTTCTTTAAGTAACCAGAGAATAGAAACTTTATTGTTGGGGATGTTGTTAGAACATAGTCGTAAATTATGGTTTCATAGGACCAACTTCATCGTCTAATTGTTTAATGATGCCTTAAAACCCTAACTTGCTTTGTTAAAACAACAGGGGTCCCTCCTCCCATGTGGATATGAACACACTACTTTGTATAGCTGTAGCAACTATATACATATACATAAGCATCACAGAACCTTCTTCTATCAGAGAATGGAGCCTTAAAATTACGTTTGATTACTTCAAAACCCCTGCTGACTGAATGTCCTTCTGTTCTCTAACCACACTAATAATTATTAATGGGCCATTATTGCGGGGACACTACAATGCCTAAGTGTTTGCCCTTTCTGCGATGCTCAACTTTTTTGTTCATACAAACAGTAGATATTTGTTTTTTAAACCTTGTTGTTTATATAGAAAACTCAGCACATAAACGCTGTGTACGGAAGGACAGGAAAAAAGTAAGCTGAGTAACATAAAAGTGCTGATAAGGATTTAATTATAATAAGGAGTTGCAACCATAGTGCTTTTTTTTTTTTGCTGACATCACTAGAACAGATGGGTTTCCCAACATGTGACTACACTGATAAGAACCATAGCCCTCCATGTTCCTAAAATATCTTATAGTTTGTACAAGTAAAGCAGATTCACCTACGGTATAATGATGATCTAACAGCTAAATTTGGAAAACAAGTTAAAATTAATTAAAGAATGAGTTTACTGAATGCAGCTTTTTACTCTGTTATAACAATATGGACAATTTTCTTGCTAATTTCACATAATGTGATGTGATTTGTGTGTAACTAGTGGACTATGACTATGACATTCCCTGTCGCCACATGGGAAGAGTCGTTGCACTAAAGATTCGATAAGCAGGGTGCCACAACTGATATCTTGGGTTTACATGTGAGTGTTTAAAAATAGGTCTTTAGCAGCCACTAGGTACCTATCTGTAGTTTAACCCCTTCCCACTGACCGCCTCCCGCCCCTTTAAAAGTTATAAAAGAGGTGGGCATTCAGGTTCTGCGACCACTGTGATTGGCTGTAACATCGGTCACATTATCAGAAAGCTCCCGATCCCTGGCACTACCATGCAGGCAGCATGCTCTAAGCATGGTAGGTTGTAAACACAGGGCCACATATATGCAGCCATTCGGCATCAAGGCCCACCCGCCCAGAGGCTGCATATATGCATACGGCCAGCGCCAAGGCTGTTAAAGTGGTTCATACCTTAATGCATTCTTTGCATTAACCACTTCTGGACCGCCGCATGCCGATACACATCCTAACTTTGAAGAGGAATATCATTGTTATGGCAGCAGCTAGCTGCCATAACCCTGGTATTCTCTTTGGCGGGTGGTCTGGTTTCCATTAATAGTGGTCTCTGCAGAGGATTTGCGGTGAGACCACTTTTATCGGCGGCGGGAGAGGGCTCCCCTCCTGTGGCTTTCTGTGCCCTTTGCTGCTTACTGGAGCTGTCAGTAGCGACGGAGGCAATCGTATCCTTCTCAGTGTTAGGTATGGAGATGAGTGAGGGTACGATGGTCCCCACCCGTCTCCATACCATTGCAGGGCGGAAGCGACGTTAAAACGTCACTTCCTCCCATAGCTCTTAAAGGGACTTTTTTTCCAAATGACAAAAACTTTTTTTATTCTTTTTATTGCATTTTAGTGTAAATAAATACACATAAGGTATTGCCACGATTGTTAGAGTAAGACCAATAATTCTAGCCCTAAACCTCCTCTGTAAGTCAAAAGATGAAACCTGTAGAATTTCTTAAACGTCGCATATGGAGATTTTTAAGGGTAAAAGTTTGTCGCCAATCCATGAGTGGGCGCAATTTTGAAGCGTGACATGTTGGGTATCAATTTTCTCGGTGTAACATTATCATTCGCAATAATTTTTTTAATTAAAAAAAGTGTATTTTTTCCAAAAAAGTGCACTTGTAAGACCTCTGCGCAAATACGGTGTGACAGAAAGTATTGCAACAACCGACATTTTATTCTCTAGGGTGTTCAAAAATTTTTTTTGAGGGTTCTAATTAATTTTCTAGCATTCAGTGATGTGCACAAGAGCAGAGGCTCTCTCGGCTATCTCGCTCTTCATTGGCTAAGGGACAGCTGTGGGAGCCATTGGTTTCCAATTAGTCACAGCCTGTGAGGAGGGAGCAGGGGGAGGGGCTGAGTAGGAGTTAGGAGCAATCATGCATGAGTGCCAACATAGCAAGCAGCTTGCTATGGGGGCACTCAGCATTGGGTAGTAGCAAGGAGTGCCGTTGAGGACCCAAGACGAGGAGGATTAGGGCTGCTCTGTGCAAAACCACTGCACAGAGCAGGTTACTAAAAAACACAAAGCTTTACAATCACTTTAATCCTTTAATAAATTTACAGGTTCATCAATACACCATAATCATTAAATGATTCATGATGAACAGAACCATGTATTCAGCAGGTAGATATTCATTTACCTCAGGTTGTCTCAGGAAATAATAGAGTTCAAATCCTATATAGCTACTATCAGTTCAAGAACTACACTTGTGTTCCATGTAGAATCTTTTTTGAGATCATTGATATATATAAGACCAAACCTGGAGCAAAGATATCCATGTTGACAACATAGTAATCTTTAGGGATATGTTTTTCTTACTGCTTGACCAATAAAAATAGCTCTGTAATCCCACTGAATTCCAAGAGCTTGTCCACTTATCCTGACAGCTGCAGGATTCCTACTTCACTGGTTTGTTTTACAAACCTGAGATTCATTGATTACCTTTCTATGCCCCATGCCAATATACGCTTGCTCTGGTGTATTTTTAAAGTGGACGCTTACAGCTACTGCAAGAAAGATAGCCATTGTGATAACCATTTCAAAGAGAATCCCTTTTAAAAGCAGTCACGTCATAATGGTGTAATTATGTTCAAGTGAATTTCTAGTAATGTAATGTGAATGTAAGTTAAGGCATTATCAGTATCAGTGTCATGCTTGCAAGAGTGCACACAGTCTTTAGACTGGGTCTTGAAGGGCTTATATGCCCAGTACACCCTAGGTAAGTATTTAGAGGCCTAGGCATGTTAATGTAGAAATGGTAGAGACAACTGTATTTGTATGAGCATTCCTGTATCCTACACATAATACGCTATAGGATGGTAAAATTTGATGGTGTTTTTCATGCCATACTCAGCACAGGCCTATAGCTAGCTTCTGGAAGGTCGAAGAAACCTGGTTCTTAATTTTTTTGAATGAGCTCTGTTCTACCACAACTTTATGATTAAGGGAGTTTGTTTTTAAGACCCCCAGTGTAAACATCATGAACACATACTGTAATGTATAAACAATCCTATGCTGAGGTAGTGAAAACAGATGCAACAATTGTTTTTTAACAAAACTGACTGGCTGCATTGTGTAGAGTTTTGACTTGACACTTCTTCAGCTGAAGTTCTATCAGGAGAAGGATTATATTGCGTGGATTTACAGATTGAAAGTATTGACATATAAATAAACATGGTAATATGATTTGTTAATTCTCTGACATGATTAATGCAGTGAATTTCTTTCAAGAAAGACTTAATGGATTCCAAGGTTAATCTTTCTGTTTAGTAGGATTATGAACTTAAACTTTCAAATCTGAGAGGGATTTTTGAGGGTTGAAGAGGAAATGGATTGGGACCAGTCTCATCAATGAGCAGCTTGTAAAACTGAGTGCAATTTACATAACCATTAAGTATTTTCTTAATGTACATTTTTGCATTGTAATACCTTCCAAAACCTCTCTGATTTGTAGTTTAATATTTATTTAGTAAAGGAAAATCAAAGGGATTAGGAAGTCATAATTTTATCTCTAATCCTGCTTTGCATAGATGAGACCAAGAGATGCGATTAATTCAGAAGGCTCAATGGGTCACTATCTTACAGAAATACACATTATTTGCATTGTGTGTCAGTGCACTTAGTGGATTTTACCATCATTGCTGTGCTCTGATGAGATCATTGAGAAGACAAGAAAGTGTGTTCAATGTCAGAAAGAAGATTGTCAATTGCACTGTATGTGACTGTTTCATGGTTTTCACAGGTGTGCACTATATAATATATTATTTGGAACCCAAAGATAGGAAGGAAAAGATTGGTATTTGTAGATCACTGGAAGACATATAAATCTATCTCACTGTCTATTTCCACGAGTGTCTAAAATTTGAGATCAAAATCACAGCAGTCAGTATTGTTTTTTTTTTCTTTCAAGTTTTATTGAATTGGCAAATTAACAAGGTAAAAAAAAAAAAACACTGGTAGAAGATGTACATGGTATAGGCACATATTAACAACATTGATCAAGTCTAGGCCGAGCTATGATATTGTTTAAAATCAATAGTATAGCGGTAAGAGAGCTGGATCCTAGAATTTAGGTCTAAAACAGCCAGTATTATAATGAGTTAAAATGATCCCCATGTTTTTGCATGTGATATTAAAAATGAAAGCTGTGGGCAACACCTATACTGTTCATTTCTCTTAAGTTTGTAGAACACCCCATAACAGTTAAAAACACTTGTCCCTATTTTAAAGGCAACACAAAGTAGCAGAGGTCAACCATAATGTCACTCATTGTGACATATTTGGTACTTAAGAATTGATATTCTTTATAGAAAACCTCTTGGCAGTCATTTGGAAACTAGTGCAGATCTCCCTTGTTAATTGTATGGAAATAATTATGTCTTGCACTCTTGTCTTCTGCTCATATAAGACAGTGTTCCAAATACTTCATGCATGTTTGTTTACTGAGGCAACTTACAAGTAATTGCTCTCACTTCTTGCATATTGATTCTGAAATGTTCTTGGAAGAAAAAAGAACATGAGTCACAGCTTAAACCCAGACTTACGGCTAAAGCTGTACAATGATCTTGATAACCCCCCCCCCCCAACTCATTAAGCAGATCAAGCCTGAGCATATGGCAATGTTTGTACCTCCCCTGCATCCATGAATGAGTTAATGCCTCATGAAGGCTGGCAAAAAGCATCAGCAATTCAAGACTTTGCTATTCTTTTCATCATATTTAAATAAGAAGCCATTACACATTTATGCATAAGGTACATGTTCCCCCTTTGATTCAAATGTAAAAGGAAAACTTAGAAGTCATCAGTCACATACGATTTGATTAGAAAATTAAAACAATCTGGTGTGTTAGCTACTATGGCCTAGAGGGAGAGGAGGAAAAAGATGAGAAGGCGATAGGGGTAGTCATCAGGTAGAATGGCACTCTCCAGTCTGCCTTTGTAAGCTATCTCTTTTTTATGTGCCTACCATTAAAGGCATACTATATTTGGTTACATCCCTCTATTCAAACTTAATTACCTTCTCTCCTTTAGTCGTGACATGGGTGGAAAGTTTTTTTTTCTTTTTGCAGTGTCAGAAGAGGTCGTCACACATTCTTTTGCAGTTCTCTTCATTAATTCCTCCTTGCAGAAGCATTTTCTATCGTGCTGGGAAGGTAGAAGGGTGTAATGGAAGAACCCTGAACCATCAGCAGGAAGCACTAAGCTGGTTAATGCAGTATAATTGTCTGGACATAGACTGGCCTTTGTTTGTGCGGTTCACTACGAATCAGCTGTAATTAACTCCAGAGTGTTTCCAGATTGCCAGCAAAGAAAAATTACAGCTTTTCTGTTTTAAATTGGAAAGAGCACAAAGACATTAACTATGCAGATTGCTTTTACTTTGATATATTTCTGTCCAGTAAGGAAAAGCTTATTTCTGTCCCACTCTCCCCCCAAACGTGCTTACGTTATTTGATTTAGGGTCTTTTAAAGTGTAATGGCTACTTAATAGTTCATCTGTTCCATATTTTTCCTTAATATTTCATGGGATTGTTCTGGGGAGCCCATAAAAGGTTTAGGTTTTCTTTGATTTCATGCAAGAGTCTTTGAATTTTAGGGTGGTGCCTTTCAGTTACTGGGCAACATGCTCCCTGTACTTGGCAAAAGGTTAGGAAAGATAGTTTCAATGGGCTTCTGCAGTTGGGGTGCCACATAAACATGCTGTGATTTAGAGTTAGAACAGCTTTGCAGAAATATACTTTTTGATATAGTTTTGAACCACTTTGAATAACTAACTGTAGTGCTCAAAGATAGAGGGAGAAAGTGACAGCTGGGTAAATGCGTTTTTTATCTATAAAAATGAATTGCAGGGTATATTTAAGGTAGTGATTGGAAGAGTTTACTCATAAACATCTCACTGTTTATGTGTGTTACCAGCAGTAACAATGACCAGTTCTTGCTCTTCAGTAAATGGGGTATGAACTCAAAAAATATGTATAACTGACTTTTCAGCACCAAGAATTAAAGTGGTTGTAAAGGCTGAAGGTTTTTTTACCTTCATGCATGAAGGTAAAAAACCCTCTGGGCGCCGCTCCCCTCACAGCCCCCCATAATACTCACCTGATCCCCCTATCAATCCAGAGACGTGCCCGAGAGCATCGGCTTTCCTGGTACTCCTTCTCATTGGCCGAAACAGCGGGAGCCATTGGCTTCCACTGCTTTCAATCACAGCCAGTGAACCAATGAGAAAAGGGTGTGGGGGGGTTGAGCCATGGCTCTGTGCCTTATGGACGCATAGAGCAGGGCTTGGGAGTGAGCACACACCAGTGCCCACATAGCAAGCAGCTTGCTATTGGGGGCACTGGTCAAGGGGCAGGAGCCAGGAGCGTCGGTGGTGACCTGAGAAGAAGAGGATCCGGGCTGCTCTCTCTAGGCAAAACCACTGCACAGAACAGGTAAGTATGACGTGTTTTTCATTTAGTGCCCATTCCTTAGTGTACTCATTCCCTCCTGTCCATGTTCCTCTATCCTTATAAAACCCAGCAACTGAGTTGAGCACAACAGAAAGTCACTGTCATCCAGTGGAAAATCTGGTGGCATGGAACCTCTTCTGCTTTGATGACCTTTGTTACTACAGGTGGTAAAATTAGATGTAAACTATCAAAATACCTTTGTGATGACTACAGCATCTTGGTGATACCCAGATTCCCCTGCCTCTTTTGCTTAAGCCTCAGCTTAGTCCTGCCTTAAGAATGCAATAGCTCATAGGATTGCTTAGTTGTTTTAGGCTAGTCCATGATTCCTTTGCTTTTTCAAAGCACCTAGAAGGGTATTTGGTATTGCCCATTTAACAATGATGGACATAACAAAACCTTGGGAAGCCAAATCTACTCTCCTATTTTTTTCCAGCAAGTACACTACTTCATAGTGAAGGATTTTTGATGCTGGCCAAAAGAAGGTACCAGTAAAAGTTTCTAGCTAATGCATCTAATACACCCCCCTGTACAAAAGATCTGTCAGCTAGTGATGCAAAGAGAGCCCTGCCAAAATCTTTTTTTTTTTCTACCCTTCTGAATTTAACAATAAGGAATTTAAGCTTCAATGTGGCTTTAGTCACCAAAGAAAAGAAGCTCTTGGTGTCTGCATAATACCACTTTGATGGATTTTTTCATCAGTCCTCTGTACGTGGTAACAAATAAACAAGTATAATTATACTTGTGAAGGCCCATTCATTCCTTTGTCAGGATTAGATATATGTGCAGTTTTCACACTGAGCTTCTCTTTTGTCTTTGCCTAACTCTCTATGACATATTGATAGAGGATTTGGGATGGGGAAAAGGCCACAGCAGAGACAGTGATGACCTTTCAGAAACTTGATATAATTCAAGGATTTTTATTTATTTACTCTCCTTTTTTTTTCTCCTGCTAAGATTTGTAGTTTGGTAGCACATTATGTCATAAGTGGGCAACTTTTAACCCTTTCTTAAAGCAGAGACTCAATGGCTGAGCATAGGCAAGTTGGTCAATCACAGATGGAATACAAAAAACAATAGGCTAAGAATCCCATTAGTTTGCTCTCTCTCTCCTGGGTTCCAAGCAGTGTGGCTAACCTAGCATTCCTTTCCTTTTATCCTATCCTCTTGATCAGATCACATTCTTTTTAATCATTTCACAAACACTGTCTCACTGGACCGTAGAAGAAGGCTGGGACAATCTCAATTAAAAACAGGACAACACCGTCATTCTGCCCCTTTTGTTCTTGTTAGAATTCTGCATTTTAAATGCAGAGGAATTCGTCTCCTATTATTCAGCAAGTGCCTTCTTTTTATTACGAGAGAGAGAGTTCTGGGTAGGGTTTTTTTTTTTTCTCCAGTTTTCAAAGAGCTCACTAATCATGCAAAACATTTACTGCAGAGTGGAAGCTGAAGTCAATAACGGCAACACTGCTTCATGCAATCCACACAAGTTTAAGGAAAGAATGTGGGTATAGTCATTTCGGAACAAAGAATAGTTGCTTCTTTTGTGCAGAGGTATGTTTGTTTTTTTTCTATTCCACCTGTTTTTTTTTTTTGTTTGTTTTTTTACTTTTCACCTGTCACTTAACTGCACTGAAAACTATCCATACACTTGCAAACTTCCCAGTCAACAAAAGTTCACAGGTCATGTTTGTTCCCAACCCTGACTACTCTTAGCTACTGTACCTTACTCTCCTGACAAATGAATGTAAGAACAGTAATGGATTTGTCCACCTTACCAGGGAAAGGGAATGAACGTGTTTGTAGAAACTTTCTACTGTGATGAAGTAATATTGCAACCATTGCTGTATGCTTTTTGCTGCATCTGAATACTTGATATCTCTCATTGCTAGGGAAATCAATTAGTACATTGCAAAAGTACGTTGTTTTTTTTGTAACACTGTAATTGGCAAATTGTGACTTTATACTGTTGCTTATAGGTGGGCACAAAATATATCAAGAGTGTGATCATGTAATGACTATTTGACCATGCAGTGTGTACAAAGGTCAGATCAAAGTATGGGATGAACTGTCAGTTGAAACAACGTTTGTTTAACATCAGACTAGACCAGTTTATGGAGATATCCAAAAAGATGTAGATACTTATAAGTAGGAAGAAATTGGAATTTGTTAACATCTTGCTCTTTGCTGTGTCTGTAATAGTCAATTTAATCTGTCTACTGCCATCTCAAATATATGGGTCTGTTGCTTGAAGTAAAAGTTGTGCAAATGTTTGCCTCTTAGGGAACAATCGTTTCTTTCTGTGTGTGGGTACCTTAAGTTTAATGCTAAACCAAAGTCTATTGCTTTAATCGCTTCTGCTTTTTTTCATACTCCTGTTTTGTATTCACCAGAGGACTTTTAAGTGTTTGCAGTGGCAGGCTATACTGTTTACTTTTCAATCCTAGCACAACTTTGCTAGAACTTGGTGAAGAGGGCTAAGGCTGCGAGGCATGAAGTTTTCCTTCTGGGCTGTCTGCACTGACACCTCAAGAAAGTAGTCAAATCGACAGCAGTATTAATTAAATGGAACATTTGTTTGTGGAATAACCTCTGTAATTATTTAGATCCAGTGTTTTCATCAGACCACCAAATAAGAAACGTCATATTTTCTCCTGATGACTGACTTGCCCAAATATACATCACCTATCCGCAACCCGCTTCCCATTAGTTCAAAGAAATTGTATTTATTTTTTTATAGATATATTTTTTAGCAAAGTGCACATGTGTTTATACAACTGTGACTAAAATCTGATGTCATTGTTTAGGGGGTGTTTGATTAACTCTGGGAGGATAATTTATAGCGATGTTTGTTATGGCAACAGTGCTAGTTAGATTAGTTGAATGGTAAACTTTACGTGTATTGTGATGGTAGCTTTGAGTTATGTAGCTGGCTCCTCCCCTAAATGGGCTTCTCTAGTAATGCTGGGCAAGAAAAAAGAAGAGGTCATAGGCTATAGTCTTCATCCATTCTGATTTTTTCTCGAGGTTATCAGATGCACATGAGGCACCAGCCTGACTGAGATAGCCAGCATGTTACAAGTTATCAGACAAGAAGACTTTATATTCTGCTAGTGCTGAGTGTGTTGAGTATTATGATATGGGCATTAGCTAGAAACCCATTAATGAACTGCAAATCAGCTGAAAATGAGCCATAGGGGTGGGGTTTGTTTGACTTTTTTTTTTATAGCATTCACCTTTAATCACCTTTCCAGAGCAGCAAAAATAATTGGATGCTAAATAGAATTTTTTCTCAGCATTGCTTCAAAATAGTATTGCACAATTCTTTTTTCTGCATTAATTGAATCTATATCAAGCATTATTGATTTATGAATGCTGGGGCAATAAAAAAAAAAGCAGACATGTTGTCCCTAGCAATATACCAGATTCAATTAGGCTTACACACTAAGGGGCATTGCAAGGTAGAGAGCATAGTAACTCTGATTCAGCAAACCTATACCTAATTGGTTGCTATAAATTACTTGATATTTCACAGAATAATTTACTTAAAGTGATTGTAAAGGTAAATTAAAAAAAAAACATGTCTATACTTACCTACTCTGTGCAGTGGAATTCACAGAGCGGTTACAAACCTCTATTTGGATCCCCCGCTGGCACTCCTGGCCCCTCCCCTCTGTCCAGTGCCCCATAGGAAGCTGCTTCCCATGAGGGCACTTGTGGGTGCTTGCACCCGAGTCCTGCTGATGCATCCATTGACACACACAGTGGGACTCGCCCCCCCCCCCCCCCCCCCCCCACCCTGTGCCCTCGTCACTGGCTTTGTTTGACACCAGAGAAGATGAGAGAAGATCTGCAGATGTGCATGGCGCTGAACCAAATAAGGGCTCAGGTAAGTAAATGGTGGGGGGGGGGGGGTTGAGGTGGGATGCTGACGGCTAAATATTTTTTAACCTTAATTCAAGGAATGCATCAGGTTAAAAAATGTTTAGGCTTTACAACCACTTTAATTTATTTTCCGATAGTGCTTTTCTCCCTGGGGACTCAAAATGCTTATATCTGCTGTTGGGGTAGCCATCTTAGGGGTGCTCAGTAGAATGTCATACTAGTACCAGTCCTGCATAGGAGCCAATTAACCTGCCAGTATGTGGGAGGAAACCAGAGTGCCCAGAGGACACCCACACAAGCCAGAGGAGTACGTGCACACTCTATGCAGATAGTGCCCCGACCAGGACCACAGTGCTGCAAGACGTAAGTGCTAACCGCTAAGCCACCTTGCTGCCCTGCTAATCTCTTAACACAGGGTTCAGTTTTTATTATTCAGCCATCTGGCTAAACGGAAAACAACTGTACTGATTCCCCAGTCCACACATTCAAGGTGGATGGGGGAATCCTCCCTGGGTTGTCATTGTATTCAGACATTGGAGACTACCCTACCATCAGAATACACTAATCAGCGCTGCAGCTGATTGGCTGCATACACTGATCTAAGCAGAGTTTTCCAACAAGCCGATTTATGAGAAGTTGATTGATAGACTGACTTCTCAGGAACAGGAATGACCCTACATGAATTGAAATCTGGCTGGTCCCTTTTGAATTGGCCAAATTTCCATCAATGTATGGCCAGTTTAAGCCACTGTGACTCTGGATATCTCATTTTGACAGTGGTAACGAAAGCCAATGTAATTCAGTTATGTTGCTATAAGTAATAGCCATCGTTTTATTCTGTTATACTTTTTTTAAAAGTGCCTTGTGTTCTGTTGCTAGTGTTATTTGTGCAAAGTCTTTCCTATCCAAGGTAAACATGTCTATGTTTACTAATTAGAAAATGATTCCTCTGTCATGCTCTTTGTGATCAAATAATTTCAAAGAGGGTTTAAATCTCCCTGCATTCCCTAAGCATAATTAACCTGTAACTCATCAATGATTAAAATTACACACCAAGCTTTGTGATGCTTGATGCAGAAGCAATTAGACTGTCATTTTAGCCATCACACATACCAAAACTAATTTTGATTCATTTTCAATCTATGCAAATCGTTTGATGTATCTGATAATTTCCCCTTTCTGACATAGATGACACGATTAGATTTGATTACTGCACTGTACCAAAATGACTCTGGATTTCGTTCTGCAAACTGACCTTTATTGCTAGACACATTTATATACAAATCAAATAGAGAAATTAAATCTGACCTGTTCTATTGTCTTCATAATAACAAGGAAGCGCACCTTGGCTTTTTGTAATAGCAGAACGCATGGTGCTTTATCATAACCCATGACAACCAATCAGAAATCAGATTTTAGTAGTCTGCTTACTCTAAGCTGTGTTTGGTGTTTCTTACACACCCCTGATCTTTGTGTTGTGTTATTAAATAGTAAGGAAAGGAATGTAATGCTAGGCCCAACATGCCCCTGACATTCAAGGTACACTGGAATGTGTTGTTTCAGAGACCATTTTGTCTCTCCACCAAGGATGGCCAAATCTGTTACACATTTCTTTGCCCCCAACTGAGAGGGGCTAATCTCAAAGTGATACTAAAGGTAATTTTTTTTTTTAAATAACAAACATGTTATATTACCTACTCTGTGCAATGGTTTTGCACACAGAAGCCCCACACCTCGTCTTCTCAGTTCCCCCGTGGGTGCTCCTGGCTCCTCCTCCCTACTGAGTGCCCCCATAGCAAGCCGTTTGCTATAAGGGCACTTGTGTATGCTCACTCCCAAGATCAATTCTGTGTGTCCATAAGACACACAGAGAGTGGCTCAGCCCAACCCCCCCCCTTCTCTCCTCACTGGCTATGATTGACAGCAGAAGGAGGCAATGGCGAAACCAGTGAGGAGGAAAAGAGCTGGGAGAGCCACTACTCTCATACACATGACTGAACCAAGATTGGGCTCAGGTAAGTAAAAGGGGGGCTGGAGGGCGGAGTTGCACACAAAATGTTTTTTTTTTAGCTTCATAGAATGCATGAAGGTAAATAAACTTCAGCCTTTAGAACTACTTTAAGCATGCAGAATGCTGTATATGGGGGGCTTTTTAAAAGCAATTTTCTGATCGACTGATATGAGATGAAAACATGGGTCTGATTATCAATGTTATTCTAAATTTGACATCAGTTGACAAATGTTATCTTTTTTCATAGGATGCCAGTTATTTAACCTTATTTTTTAAAATAATACAAGGTGTAACGCTTGGGCAATGTGAAGTAACATCCAAGCATATTGAATTCTGATTAAATTCACTTTTTTATTACTTTTATTAACTAAAACCTAATGCAACAATATTGGTTGATTTAACTAATGGATTTATGAATAGATCAGTTTTATAACTGCTCTGTTTGTGGTGTTAATTCTGTAATAAATGATGATATACTTAATATCAGTAACATAAATGTTTTCTCTCAATTTCTTTATCCAGGTCCCTGACAGGCGGGATGAAATGAGATCCACATGTAGCAATTGCCATGGAAACCTGTGACTCTCCTACTATCTCAAGGCAAGAAAATGGGCAGAGCACATCAAAGCTATGTGGAGCGACACAACTTGATAATGAGGTGCCAGAAAAAGTTGCAGGGATGGAGCCTGACAGGGAAAGCAGCTCTTCAGATGACAACCTGAGAACGGACGAGTGCAAGAGTGAAATATTACTGGGTTTCAGTGTAGAGAATGCAGTTGCCACTCAGGTTGCTTCAGCTAAAGAGATACCCTGCAACGAATGCGCCACTGCGTTCCCCAGTTTACAAAAATACATGGAACACCACTGCCCCAACGCTCGCCTTCCTGTCTTGAAGGACGACAATGATAGCGAAGTAAGCGAACTAGAGGACAGTGATGTGGAGAACTTACTAGGGGACATAGTTTACCAGCCTGATGGATCAGCTTATATAATTGAGGACTCCAAAGATAGTGGGCAGAATGCACAACAAGGAGCAAATAGTAAACTCTTTTCTACAGCAATGTTTCTGGACTCGCTTACAGCGGCTGGAGAGAAGAGTGATCAGTCTGTTTCAGCGTCCATGTCTTTCTACCCACAGCTCATCAACACTTTTCATATCGCTTCATCCCTCGGGAAACCATTTACAGCCGATCAGGCTTTCCCAAATACCTCAGCATTAGCAGGAGTTGGTCCTGTATTGCACAGTTTCCGTGTCTATGATCTCCGACATAAGAGAGATAAAGACTATCTTACCAGTGATGGCTCAGCCAAAAACTCCTGTGTGTCCAAAGATGTTCCAAACAATGTGGACTTGTCTAAATTTGACGGTTGCGTTAGTGATGGGAAAAGGAAACCTGTTTTAATGTGTTTCTTGTGCAAGTTGTCATTTGGTTATATTAGGTCATTTGTAACCCATGCTGTGCATGATCATCGGATGACCCTTAATGATGAGGAGCAAAAGCTTCTCAACAACAAATATGTGTCTGCCATAATACAGGGGATTGGCAAGGACAAAGAACCTCTTATAAGCTTTCTGGAACCAAAAAAACCCAATTCTGTTTCCCCCCACTTTTCTACTACCAACCTTATAGGCCCCGATTCAACTTTCCATGGTTTATGGAGTGCTTTTCATGTTGAAAATGGTGACTCTTTGCAGGCGGGATTTGCTTTTTTGAAAGGTAGTGCAAGTCCTGCCAGCACAACAGAGCAGTTCCATGGGGTCAACCAAATGCCAAAGGCTGAAGCAAACCTAGGGGGCGTATCTAGTCCAAAACCAAACACCCCAGTTACCTCTGTGTCCCACAGCCACTTATCGTCTGACTCCAACAAACAAGTGGAGAGTAAAGACCAAGACAACAACTGTGAAAGGCAAAGAGAGAACAGTCGCTCACATCCTAATGGGGAGTTACCCATTAAAAGTGAGCCTGTTGAAGGGGTAGATGAAGAAGAAGATTCATATCCTAATGAACTTGATGAAGAAGAGGTTTTAGGTGACCTAGCAGATAGTATTGGTAGCAAAGATTTCCCGCTCTTAAACCAAAGCATTTCTCCTTTATCATCCAGTGTGCTAAAATTTATTGAAAAGGGTACCTCTTCCTCCTCAGTGACGGTTTCCGATGAAAGGAAAAAGCAAACTGCTGTACTTTTAACTAATAGCAATGTTACCAGTAGCTTTAACGTTGGTGGCAAGGACTTTGAGGATGCAAGTGCCAGTAAGGACTGTGCAACTTCACTTTCACCAAATGAAACCGTTAGAGGAGAAGAAGAAAATTCTATTACTCCTCACCAGCACAGCTTTGTACCTAGCACTCTTGGCACAGACGAGGGCTCACCAGGAAATGGTATAGAGTGTCCCAAGTGTGACACAGTTCTGGGGTCCTCGAGGTCGCTTGGTGGCCACATGACAATGATGCATTCTAGAAACTCTTGTAAAACTTTAAAATGCCCCAAATGCAACTGGCACTATAAGTATCAGCAGACTCTAGAGGCCCATATGAAGGAGAAACACCCAGAGTCAACTGGCACTTGTGCTTATTGTAAGACTGGACAGCCTCACCCTCGGCTTGCCAGGGGTGAAAGTTACACTTGTGGCTATAAACCCTTTCGTTGCGAGGTTTGTAACTACTCTACAACTACCAAAGGCAACCTCAGTATTCATATGCAGTCAGACAAGCACCTAAATAATGTCCAGAACCTACAGAATGGGAATGGTGAGCAGGTCTATGGCCATACATCCCCAGCACCCAACACAAGCATCAGTGGCTGTGGGACACCATCTCCTTCTAAACCAAAACAAAAACCCACCTGGCGTTGTGAGGTGTGTGATTATGAAACCAATGTGGCAAGAAACCTTCGTATTCACATGACCAGTGAAAAGCACATGCACAACATGATGCTTTTGCAACAAAACATGAAACAGATCCAGCACAATCTGCACTTGGGCCTTGCACCAGCTGAGGCAGAGCTTTATCAGTACTACCTAGCCCAAAATATAGGCCTGACTGGGATGAAACTGGAAAGCCCAGCTGACCCTCAGATGATGATAAACCCATTCCAGCTTGACCCTGCCACAGCTGCAGCACTGGCTCCAGGACTTGGTCAGTATTTCTACTCCGCTGCTGCACCTTAGGCATTCTCTTTTAATATAAAATATATAATGTTGTCTGATAGATTTGAAGTGTAGCAATCTCCTGTGTGCCTGCAGTGTGAATTCAGGTTTGTGAGCAGAAACAATATTCAGTTTTTTTTAAATCATGATAGTCAGCACCACTGTAAATCTTATGCCTTAGCAGTGACTCTATTGACTGCTATTATTGTTTAAGCCACAAAATACCTGTAAAGGTAGGTGAGCAGGAAACATGTTAGCAAGCATGGATTTGAACATTGTTGATAATCATACCTTTACTCTACTGAATTGTAAATATGTGATAATACTGTGTAGCCTCTAACGCCAGTACTAAAAGTCAGACTTTTTCTAATACCCAAACTCTGTTCAGGCAGATATGTTTCTGTTTATAATACCTTCCGCATTGTACCACACAAAGTTTCTCAGCTTCATGGTATTCTTTATAACAGCAAGTATTTACCACACACCCCAATTTATTTCACATCCCCCAAGTTGTATTAATGTTCTCAATAAATATATAAGACTTTTAAAAAATTGATCAGATTTCTTTTGATATATATTTTTTTCTTAAAATGTCAAACTATTTTAAGGGATGTAATTGGGCAGCATATACTTCCTGGAAGTACATGTGGTTGAGAAACTCTCAAACATGATAAAAGTGATACATTTTCTTAACTGCCACACTGCTTTATGGTGTATATATAAAAGTCAAAACCTGTGCATCAAAGGTGTACTGTTTAGCTGACATCGTTTAATAAACGTCATGTTTATTGATGTATATAATGTGTTTAGACTGATATTTAAGATAGAGAATTACTGGCATCGTAAAATGGGCTTTAAGATGCAGCCGATGCTTTAGATTTCTATTTTTTCATTAGGGTCAATTACGTTTTTTAAACGCATGTTTTACCAATATTGTCCATTGGGTGAGGGCAACTCCCATGGCCTAAAATTAATAGATACAATATTCATGTCTGAAGTTATGGCTTCATTTGTTTCCTGGTTGATTCATTTTCACTGGAGTGCCAAACACTGAGATATGTCAAATAGGCTATTAACATGTACTAGGTTTGCCACCTTTTCTGGTAAAAAAAAAAGAAGAAAAGTCTTTTACTTACCAAGCTGGTTAAATACTGGCCAGGTGGCAACCCTAACCTATGCAGACAATACTGTAAATGATGAGAAAATTTGATTCTGAGACATTGGAAAGCTGAATGTTCTTAATGCATACATACAGCTTAATAATTGTAGTGCTGAGGATGCCTACATTTTCTTAAAGTGCTTGTTGATACAGCTAGCAGTAGGTAGACTATTACTATTGATCTATAATTCAAAAGGCTTAATCCACCCAGTACTGATGTTTCAGTTGTAGGTAGATTCTAAATATACATCTGATTTACATATCAGTTATTTATTTTATCCCGTGATTGCTCCTGGGGTCCAGACTCCCATCCATATTACGCAGCTCTGCTCCCTCATCTTGAAGTCTCACTTCTGTTGCAGTGGTAAAAGTGATATCTCCTTGCAGTGGCAGCAGCAGAAAGGGAACTCAAACAGCAGATTTTTAACTTTGGAGTTTTGGGTGCACTGACCAGTTCTGGCTGTTTTAGTGCCTAATCTAGTTACCATCATCTGGGTAATTTTACTGGTATGATTAATGTTTTAGGTAATAATTGCTATGTACCTTTCATTGTGATTACCGTACAGGACTTTTTTTTTATATTTGTACAATAGAGTGTTTATAAAGGTAGATAACCTAAGGAAACTACAATTAGTGTTGTGTAAATGAATTAGGGGACCTTATAGGGCATTCCTGTTTTGTTATTTTATTGATCACCGCTGCTGGCTTTGAAAATTCAAATTCCTGAATGACATCATGCCCAGTAGGAGTAATTAAAGCTATCTGATGAGGGAATTTAGAAGTTGAAAGGGATGATTGTAATTGATCCTGATTCAATCCTATTACAGCTTTTTATAGTTTAAGCTCCAGAGAAGAGAAATTCCTGGTTGAGGCTTTATTTTTACGGATTCCATTGTGTGTGCTTTGCTTTCTGGTCTTCAAGTTCCTTTTTTTTTCAATTTTCCCCCTTTTCTCCGTAGTAAATAATGAGCTGCCGCCTGAAATTCGGCTTGCCAGTGGTCAGCTAATGGGTGATGACCTGTCCCTCCTTACTGCAGGAGAGCTGTCACCTTATATCAGTGACCCAGCGTTGAAGCTTTACCAGTGTGCTGTTTGCAACAGATTCACCTCTGACAGTCTGGAGGCCTTGAATGTGCATGTGAGCAATGAACGGTCCTTGCCTGAAGAGGAATGGAGGGCTGTAATTGGAGACATCTACCAGTGCAAGCTTTGTAACTACAACACGCAGCTGAAAGCCAACTTCCAGCTCCACTGCAAAACTGATAAACATATGCAAAAGTACCAACTGGTGGCTCATATCAAAGAAGGGGGCAAAACCAATGAATGGAGACTGAAGTGCATCGCAATTGGCAACCCGGTGCATCTGAAGTGCAATGCTTGTGATTACTACACCAACAGCGTGGATAAATTACGCCTACACACCACCAATCACAGGCACGAGGCGGCCTTGCGGTTATACAAGGTAAGAGCATGTATAAGTTAAAGATACCCCCAAATTAACATACTCTTGTGGGATGAAGCAGTGCCATGAGCAACAACGATTAGTAGCCCATTTCAGCCAATAAGATTTCAACTTTTATCCGTTTAGAGCAGTACAGACAGTCAATGAATACTGATGCTGTATGATGCTGTAGTTTGGGTGTCTTTACAGAGTTGGTTTACAGTCATTGTTACTGTATGTGAGATATTTTATTACCATTGTTATGTGGATTTGTTTTTCGTGTCCTTTCTGTTTTTGTTAGAACTTTTTGCGTGGTTGTTCATAGTCTTATTTAGCAACATAAATATTGATAGGGTCTCATGTTAGCTTAGTGTGTATGTGTTGAGACCAGAAATTTTAGCCAGTAACTGCTTAGAATTCTAATTCCACCATGCTTGTCACTATCCCAGTTAACGAGAATTGTATAATAATAATAATAAAAAAAAAAGTATAAACAATAGGGGCTATTCCAGAAATGTGCTTTACAATACATTTTGCATAATAATCATCCTCTGCTTTTAGGAAAAACAGTTATTACCGAACTATGGAATATTGTAGAAAATTCTTATGTCCGGGTTTCTTTCAAACTATGCTGTTTTAAAATGCTGAATGGCAACTTTTGATTTTGGTGTGTGCCCCAATGAAGGGTGTCATGGATAGATTGGTTTTGTTTTCATTGGCAGACTAGAACGAGCAGATCACCAACGACTGTACTAGATGTATCTTTAACCATAAAATAAGATTTCAAGGCACACTGCAGAACACTGTATATTTTTATAATAGTTACCTTTTTATGCCTTTTTTTAAGTAATTATGTGTAATTAAGTAATTATGAGTAATTATGTGCAGTTAGCAGTATATCAGATATTGCTCTGTGTCTTATTAAAGTGTAACTCCAGCAAAAAAAAAATGTATATAGTTTTGGATACAGGTGGAAAAAGTGGAGATTTTCTTGTTGCCTGTTTCTCAACTAAGCAATTTTGGCTGGACTTGTACTCCAAGTGAAGACCAAGTTTTGGGCTGCACTAATAAGCCACTGATATGCTATAGGATATGTGATATATGAAGGCTGTAAGTATGCTTGTCAGAGGTTGCCTGGGGTACAATAAGCCCACCCATCTCTGCTAAGTAACTCTCCACTGGTAAAATGATTTGCTGTCAGTCCGGCTGCTGACGGCTGCCTAATGTTGCCCTGTTTACCAGCAAGTTCACCTCCCATGTACAATCAATAATCAATAGTATTCATCATGCATGTCTGAACCCAGCACAGACATCACCTCGTGTAGAAAATGATCCACAAGAAAAAAAATGCTGTCAACAATAGAGTTAGCTATGGCTCAACAGGACTGTCTTTCCGGTTACATCAGTTAATATATTTTCAGATAGTGCGGAAATCAAGCCACACTGGTATCACATAGATGGTTGGGATTCAAGTGTTCAATTAAAGAACAATTTAGAGATGTGCTAACACAAAGGCGAGTGCATTAGATGAGAATCAATAATTATGGCCTTGTCTGCTACAAATTTTCACTTGCATATGTGAAAATAACACTGAGATGAAGTATGGTGCAGCAAGACCGACAGTAACAGAAATATGAGCACAGCTTTTCTAAATCTGCAACCTTTATGTTTAAAAGGAACCATTGTTTTTTAAAGTGTTACTAAACCCACAACAGTAATGTTGTATTCACTGTGGAACCTAAGGGGTTAATCCTCTGCATTGCGTAAAAAGGCTGTTTGATCCTGTATGCACAGATCACCCTCTTATTCCGCTGACTCCAAGACATGTCCAGATAAGACAGTCTTATCTGGACATTGGGCTGCACATGCTGGACATTGGGCTGCACATGCTCAGTTTGGTGTGTAATGTTAGAGTTTCTTGGGAGAGTGCATGTGATCAACACAGGGCCAATCAGCATTGTCCAGACAGAGGGTCAGGGGTCCTGCATCCTGATAGGACAGCTAGTGCAGTATGAAAACTCCTACAAACTTTAAACAGACACTGATAGAAGTCACAAGACTGCTATGTATATATATATATATATATATATATATATATATATTTTACCAAAATAATTGCATTTCCATGTTCTGTGTACAGTAGGAGTCCAGATATATCGAATGCAGGGTCCTGGGTTTAGTAACACTTTAACTTGCATTTTCTGGAGCTGCCATCCTTATACTCACTTAGGAGAGATATAACTAGGATAGATATATGGAAAAAAAATGAAATGTTTATTGAAAGGCTGGCAGGAGGAGAGGGCAATGTGAACAGAGCGATAATTATTACAGGTACTTATATAGCACCATCAACTTAGGCAGTGCTTTACATATATAGTATACATTCACATAACTCCCCGCCCTCAAGGAGCTTACAATCTAAGGTCCCTATCTTACATTCATTCATATACTAGAGCCAGTTTGGACAGGAGCCAATTAACCTACTAGTATCTCTGGAGTGTGGAAGGAAACCCACACAGGCATAGGGAGGACATGCAAATTCCAGGCAGGTAGTGCCACGGTTGGGATTCAAGCCAACAACTCTAATGCCCCCTACACACGGTCAGAATTTCCAATGGAAAATGTGCAATCAGATTGTATTGTCGGAAAATCCGATCGTGTGTGGGCTCCATCGCACTTTTTCCATCGGAATTTCCAACACACAAAGTTTGAGAGCAGGATCTAAAATTTTCTGACAACAAAATCCGATCGTTTAAATTCCGATCATGTGTAGACAATTCCGACAGACAAAGTGCCACGCATGCTCAGAATAAATTACGAGACCACAGTTTGGCTACTGGCCCGCTTATAGTCCCGACATACATGTTGTATGTCACATCATTAAGAACAATCTGATTTTCCGATAACTTTGTCCGACCGTGTGAATGCAAGACAAGTTTGGCACAAAATCCGTCTAATAAAATCCGATGGATTTTGTTGTCCGACCGTGTGTACAGGGCATAATGCAATTAGGCAGAAGTGCTGTCCTGTTTTATAACGGTTTGGCTAATGTGCCTTCACTGTCCAATTACTGGCTGTCAGCAGGGGGGTGACCTGGCTGTATTTCTTAACTGTAGTAAGGGAATGTCAGGTCACCAACCTGGCTCTGCTGTCTGTTAGGAGTTTTATCTGTCCCAGGAGTGGATTGACAGATCCCAACTGCTCAACTTTATATTATGTTTTTCATCTGTTTGATGAATGCTTGTTCACTAAGACTTCATGCACATGGGTGCAGAGGGGTGTACACCATCGAATAAGAGTGTATTTGGGTGTCACAAGTATTTGCCTACAGCCACAGCCAGCAGTTTGTACAAATCAAGGCTGACAGACACAGTGGCTGTATGAATATAACTGCACATCTGAGTGATTACATGCATAGGGATGGATGAGCAGTGCTGGACGCAGACAGTTCATGTCCATGACCGCTCATCCGCCCCTCTATGCATGTAATCATGTGGTTGCATCCTTACAGCCACAACGTCTGACAGCCTGTCAATGATTTGTACAGACTGCTCTCCATGCCTGTACAAAAACATCTATGGCCCACCACCTCCCCCAAAAAACGATGCTGCTTCTTGGTGGTGTATGCCCCTCTGCACCCATCCGCTCCAGTCGTCAATAGCGAATCAAAGATCGCACATTTTTTAACGCAAGTGAGAAATTGTAGATTTTTTATTTCTTTATTGACAAGTTATCACAAAACTAGTTAAAGCTAAAAGGTTTTATTGCCATTTATATTCAAAATCCTTAGAGAAAGAATGAAATCTACATATACATAATACATCTACTTCACAGCGTTACGCAGCATACTTTTTGCTATTTTCTATTACGTTTATTTCGCTTTGTTTTTTGTGACTCCGGCAAACAATGGGTTACACGGCTCTTTAACCAGCTAGCATAGCTTCCTCTGCTTGCTGGCCTGTAATCTGAGAAGATGTGTAGGGGGAGCTAAAAAAATATTTAAGTTATTTTAACTTATACCCTTTACCTAAATGTCACCTTTGATTACACTGCCAAATAACTAATAGTTCATTATGCTCAAGTTGAGTTGCTTTTTAACTGTTTGCTGTTAGTAGACCATGTCGCAAATAGAAGAGTGATCCTGATTAGGAAAGAAAACGGAGACGAGTGGAGTAAGGCTTAATGTACACGGAACGTTTTACAACCTCTCCTGAACAATTTAACTTTAACAGATAGTAACCCACGTTTAAGAATGTCAGTTTTGCTGCGCTTACATGCCGCATTTAGCCGCATTTGCGTTTAGAAGTGTATTCTTTCTTTTTCAAATAGTCAGAAATTAAAAACATCTTTATAGAAACGTGTCTAAATGCGAGCTACCGCGTTTATAAGCTGTTATAAGCGTTTGGTGTCTCAAATGCCTCCGAACATCTGTCCTGAACGCATTTTTTGCTTTCCAAAAAATGTTTCTAAACTCAGCTGCCTAGAAATGACTATAAACGACCCCGTGTACATGTACTGATAAGATAACATAGAGGAAGGTTCAGGGCAGCTGAAAAAAAAAAACGCCCAACTGCTCCTAAACATCCGTTTACCAGCAGCAATGTACATGAAGCCTAAAAGTGAAGCAAGTTACCTTTAGTGATCAGTTAGAGTCTTTTCAGAATTTGTGAGACAAAACCGGATTGGTTACAGTAAGCAGCTGACCTGCTTGTGTTCTTTCGTGCGTAAATGTGCGACTCTGTATTTTGTTTGTGCTGCTATGTTCTTTTTTTATGCATTTTTAATTGACAAGATTAAGTGCTTGTTCACACTACAGCAACTTGGGATCCAACTTGTAAGTCCTCAAGTCGCCCCAAGTCGCTGGACATAAGAAATACCATAGAAGTGAATGAGAGCCGTCTTAATGTACACTACTGAAGTCGCTCCGACTTCAGAAAAGGTTCCTGTACTACTTCTAGACGACTTGTATCCATAGAGTTCAATGGAAATCGCCTCCAAGTCAGATCTCCATCTATATTGAAGCAACTTTCCTGGAAAAAGAAAATAATTTACCCAGGTGTTCCCCACATTTACCCAGGCAACCCCATCCCCCCTCACAGAGCTGATTAAGTTGTGTTTTAAGTTGCTCAAAGTCACGCTGAAATCGCCACCAAATCGCCTTGCAAAGTCGCGCTGTAAGTCGGGTTGCCCCTGTGTGGACCGGCACTGAAACATGTTTATTACAGCTATGATTGTTCTCTAAGTATTAGAATTTGTTTATTATAATAGAGTCCATCTGGTTTGGGTGTGAATCCATTAATAAAATACAGTTGGTTGAATTCTCAGTGTTTTGTTGTTGGGGTTTTGTTTTTCATAAAATCCATCATTTTATTTGCAAACAAAATATAAAAGACACATAGAACACGACTGTCAGTTAAAAAAAAAAACATATGCATACAGATACAGTAAATGGCCCATGTGAGCCAGAAAATTCTTTATAGTAAGATTGTTACATGATATTGAGTGAGTGAGCCCCTGTGCATCAACACGTTTCGCTGATCCGCTTCCTCAGGACACACACAATGGGAAAACACTGGTTTCTCCCTGGGTGGCCATTGGAGCAAAAAGAGAGCCAGTCAATCTACACCCCACAGCAGATGTACCCAAGTTGGTGAATAGAAAAGAAAACACCTGGAGATCTATAGTGATCACGGTTGCATACATAAGGTTATGGCAGAACCACAAGGGTTGTTCTATCAATATCAATAGAGGATAATGGTGCTTCCAATTCCCTATCAATCTCTGTTAAATGGTGACCCTGTCTCATAGGTCTGAGTTGTGATGTTAAAAGAAAAGAGCAAGAAGAGGTTCCAAGGAATGGGACTGTCCAAAAGTCCAAGAAGTCAAATATCCAGATGGGGTATCTCAAAGAAACTATCATTAGTCATTGCAACTGTTGGCTTGTAGTTCTCAATTCAAAACTACCAGGATGCTGATAAGTGATCTTAGTAGTTCATTGATCGTTCCTGCCATTCAGTTATTGCCTGCCCATATGAGGTACAGGCAGCAGCTACACTGACAGTCTACAGGAGCCTGGGATTACACCCACAATCTGCTGATAATGGGTGCAATGCTTTTGTTTTTTACCTGCAAAAATATGTGCATTTAGTTTTTATTCTTTTTAAAAGGTGAACTTATTCTTTAATATTATTTGGTTTATCCCCCACCCCTATTTTAAATAGGCTGCTAAGACACAACTAAGCAGCAAAAACAGGATCTGATGCACAGTTTTAATGCACATTGCATGGTGTGTGTTGTGTACATCAGTGCTTACTAAACTTGTGTGTTTGGGTGTTGGTTGAAATAAATGGCATCACAACACACCATATAGAGTATCGCTGTGTTCATGCACAAGGTATAGGTGTGATTCTAGCCTTACAGTGGTAGTAGACACTGCTTGAACACGTCCACCTACAGGTAAGCTTATAATAAAGCTTATCTATAGGTACAAAAAATATCTTCATATTTTATATTCAGTATTTCTGCATCCGGTGACGTCACTGAAGCATGCGCTCTGAATCGAGGGCTCACTGAGTGTGCCATCAATCCAGAGTATTGTGTTGTACCGTGTCCGAGACTCCCATACCCATACAAGGGAGTGACATTGTTGCGGCTTGGCCATTCAAACATCCGGAGCCTGCAAACCCAGAAGGAAGACCAGGTAAAGATGGAAATGCTGCGAATCATGACAGTGCACTGCTGGAGAGCTTCATTTCAAAAGGTAAGTCTTTCATAATGTGCTAGCATGCTGTGCATGCTAGCACATTATGACATTAAATTGCAGGGGGACCTTTTTTTATAGACTTAAGTACCGCTTTAAAAACTGTGGGGGAGATTTACTAAAACTGGAGCACTCAGAATCTGGTGCAGCGCTGCATGGCAGCCAATCAGCTTCTAACTTCAGCTCGTTTGATTAAGCGTTGGCACTATACCTGGAATCAAATTGGTGTCTATCCAGAGCTGCACCAGATTTTACACCATGCAGTTTTAGTACATAACCTCCTGTCTTACAATAGACTTCTCACTCTAAAGTAAAATGATAGCATTCTGTTTCACAGACAACATTGCACAATCATATCCAGCAAAAAGTTTTTCCGATGATCTCTTTTGGCTCCTCCCTCTACTGGTGTTTTTTTTGTTTTTTTTTTATTGTGTTTGCTCATATTTGTTTTGTCCTAAAGCTATGCAGAATATTTTTTTAATAACATAGTACTTTCTGTGCGTTTCAAAGGCTGGATAGTGAATCTTACCTTGAAAAATGTATCCAATTAAGAGCACTGCAGAAATGTAATTTTGCAGCTCAAAAATGTATTAACCATATTCTGCATTCCAGGAGAAATACTCACGTAGATCCAGACATTAACCCTTCTTAGCCAGAGGTTGCAGAGGCTCAATTCATGGGCCAGACTCCATTATGTTATAAGCTTTCTCCAAATACAGAAAACAGATTCATATTCAGTTCATGTAGGTGATCAAGTTGCCAATGTAGTGTTTTTTTTTTTTTTACTTTTTTTTTTACTTTTTTTTTATACACTCATAAGGGTTTGTGCAGACTCATTACATACCGAGAAGCTTGAAGATTCATTGTCTTTTCCACATTTATTTTCATGGAGCAGTTTCACGCTAGTGTTGCCAGCTTAATCTAAGCAGATAATCTGAAACAGACAGAACAGTTAAGTGCAAGAACCGTAATGGGTTAAAGTAGGTGGTAGGTGAAAGGTCAACTGAAAAGCATCATCTGCCCAGATGCTTAACATTAAAATGATCTTTTTAATAAAAAAATCTGTTTCACAGATGGCGTTTTAATGCCTTTGGCAGTATCGGGGCAGTTTTAACATTAGACGTATGCTAGTAAAAATTATTTCTGTATTAGAGCAGAACAACACCTTTTGCTTTTATGTTCAGGGGTAGAAAGCATGTGGATAAGTTTTTCTGGCACGGAACCCAGAAGCCCAGAGCTGATGGCCTTTCCATATGGACTTAAATACCTGAATACCCGATGTCTGTTAGCAATGATGATTGAAAGAGCAAACAAATACCATACAGGCATTTCATTTTTTTTTCTATTCAGTCCACAGTCAGCCTTAGATTTTTACTTAGGAATGTGCTTTGCAAATCATTCCGTTTATTGACTAGATGTTCCATGGATAGAATACTGCTAGCCTATTGGACTACCTCCACCTTGATACAGTTTTTTTTCACGTATGATGTAAGACATATGTGCTAGGTCACTTTACTGTGTAGCAACTAAAGGGAAATTGGTTTATGAAATATATTTAAACATCCTGTTCTCTAAGCTTATAAAACTCCTTAATAAAAGCAGTGATGACATTGCCATAAACTTGCTTTGCACTGGAACGTGAGCTCAGTCTTGTTCCTGCCTGCAAAAGTGCTTCCGACTTCATTGTGTTATGCACAACTATGATCTGGCCTAATCAATCATCGGCAAATATTATGTATTTTTTTTTTCTACTGTCACCTTTTATCTATTGTAAAAAGGTTTTTAAAAGCATAAGGAGAGTGGTGAAGGGTTAGAACTGCAATCGGGTTTGTAATGCTGTCTGGGAGCAGATCTTCTCAGTTCCTCTTTGGTTACCAGGATAGGAAGCAAGAAGAAATTTCCCCAAAGGGAGATCTAGACAGCAGTAAAAACCAGACAACGGTTATAAGCCTTCCCGCTAACTAAACCCAAAACACATGTTTTGGCTGCTGTTGGGCTGTAACCTTGAAAAGTTCTCTGCAAAACTCCACCCTGCAAATTAGGTGCTATGCCATACTGCAAACACCAAGAAAAAACGGTGTTTGTGCTATTTCCTAGGAATGTAAAGCAGTATTAAATTCTAAAACAAAAATGTATTCTATTGCAGCTTGCCAATTATTAGTTGTAGTGGCTGCATTCCTTTTTTTTGTATTGTATTTTCACTTGTTGTTCTAGCCAGTACAGACTGTCCAGCAAAACTGGCAGTTAGAGGGTTGAGACAAATCAGTTTCTGCTGACGGGTGCTTACAGTAAGTCCAGTCCATCCACATCTTCCAGTGCATCTAACACTACACTCTCTCCAGATTGAGAATGCTGTTGTTTAAAGGTGTCTCTGTTGTTGTTCTATCCACACTGGAGAAACCCTAAAACAGGAAGTGTGTTACTGGCTGGATCGTCAGGTATAAATAAAGAAAAAGAAATCCTGAAAAAAAGAAAACTAGTGCAGCCACCACATCTAAGGAATGGTAAGCTGCAGCATATTAAATGTTTGTTTCTGGGTTTAATACCACTTTAAACTTCTTAGACAGAATGGGGTTGATTTACTAAAACTGCAAAATCTGCTGCAGCTCTGCATGGTAGCCAATCAGCTTCTAACTTCAGCTTGTTCGATTAAAGTGATTGTAAAGTCTCGTTTTTTTCCCTATGTAAATAACAAACACGTTATACTTACCTGCTCTGTTGCAGTGGATTTGCACAGAGAAATCCACATCCGCCTCTTCTTGGGTTTCTCTTCTGTGCTCCTGGCCCCTCCCTTCTGTTCAGTGCCCCCCCCCCCACAGCAAGCAGTATGCTCTCTGTGTCCATGGAGCCCCGAACCAGGCCCCACCCCCCTTCTCTCCTGATTGGCTAACTGATTTTGATTTACAGCAGTGGCAGCCAATGTCTCAGCCAATCAGGAGGGAGAATCTTGGATGGCTGAGACACTCGTGGACATCGCTGGACAGAGAGAGACCTCAGGTAAGTGTTGGGGGGCTGCTGCACACAGAAGGCGCAGAATGCATTAAGATAAAAAAAAAACTTCTGACTTTACAATCACTTTAAGCTTTGGCTAAATAAAACCTGTAAGCTTCTGTGCAGAACTGCACCAGATTTTGCACTCTCCACTTTTAGTAAATCAACCCCAGCCTATCAAATACATTCAGGGGTTGATTTTCTAAAACTGGAGAGTACAAAATCTGGTGCAGCTCTGCATAGAAACCAGTCAGCTTCCAAGGTTTTATTGGCAAAGCTAAAAAGCTTCATTGAAGAAGCTGAAGTTAGAAGAAGGTTGGCTACCACACACAACAACACCAGATTTTGCACTCTCCAGTTTTAGTAAATCAACCCCATAGCCTGCCCAATATGGCATTGTGTTCAGTATGTTTTTTTTTTTTTTCATATTTCTCCCTATTGCAGTCCATTCGTTCTGTGAAAGGTGGCTATGGGCAACCAATAAAGGAAGAGAAAAGTAGAGTTGCTTTCCACTAATCATGTATTTTTTAAATAAAAAGAAAAATCATGACTAGTAATGTTATATACACACTCTAGTTGCATATCACAGTGGTGTAAATTCAATTTCATTTGTTTTTATATATTCGTAATACCCACCAGACATTATATCATGTCATTGCTGGTTATAGAATTTCAGGCATCTTTTGTCTCAGGCTTTAATGAATGATGGGTCTAATTAACAGATCCTAGCAGTGGCTGAGGACAGAGGCTTACAAAAGGCCTGTCCTACCTCTTAGAATTGTGCCTATATCATTCCCGGTGAGGCTCAGGGGACTGCAGTGAATTTCAGCATTTTGATGTTATCGTTGTGGCCATGACTATCATGTTACTAAAGCCAACAAAATGACATAATGAAGTTAATCGTGATTCATAGCCCAACAAGTATAAGGCACAGAGGTATAAAGTCTTATCTCCAGATTGGCTTCCATTTCCAATCTGAGTAGCACTTAAACTCATTTAAGACAAAGTACTGTGAAGGTACATAGTCCATCCTCCTTTCCTGATTCTACATATACCTTAAACCCTACAGAATGGAAATACCAGGTTGCATTCGGCAAATGAAAGCTTAAGTCAATTAAGGAAAAAAAAAAAATCATCATGAAATATATATTACATATGCTGTATCATTATTGTTCTCAGCCACCAATTAGTTAGGGATGTTCACACAGAAGAAATATTATCACACGCATTAAGCAATAGAGCAAACAGTGCAATACAAGCAGGAGAGGTTTGAGAGGAATTGATTGATGGCGTAATCTTGGGTCACTTAAGGCCAGCAATTTTCATGGTCAGCTTGCTAGCTTGTATTTGATGCAAGAAATTTAAATTCCATGCAGCATCTGTTCTTCAGATGTGTGTGATGTTACTTCCATTAACTATACCAATTTGATACCAGAGCAACTGTAGTAGTGCGCGTGTGTGTGTATGTTTTTATATATATATATATATATATATATATATATATATATATATATACATTTTTCCAGGGTACTGTTTATCTAACTGATTTTTGTTTTTTTGTTTTAAACTATCATATCATCAGTGGAGATTTTTATACACTTACTTGGCAATCTATGTGCAATGAGTCCTGTCAATTAGACTTCTGATACCTTATCCAAAGTAATTGCCAACAGCATGCTCTGTCTACCATGTCTGCATGGCATTAGCTAGAGATGTTTTTAACCCTAAATTCACGCAGAACACAATGATGTAATAAACCTGTCAAATCCATTGTAAACTTACTTTCAACTTAAATTTAGGGTATAGGGTGTATAAATCGGGGACCAAACAGGTTACACTGCTTTATATAAGGAATCTGCAGATTTTACAGTTATGTGTATATGCCCAACTTTAAAGTATTTTACATTGCAGACGCATCTTTTGTATGGCACAGTAGGGAAATACGCATAATAAAAGGCCAATCAGATAAAAAGGTTACAGACATTTAAAGCATGTTTTTAAGGGGTTACTAACAAATTACATTTAGTTATTGTAGCCAAATGGCATAACTGGTTGGGCATCACAGGGGAAGGGGACTTATTGTGTTTCTCTAGTTGCAATGCATACAAGAGCATTTGCTAAAGGTCATACATAATGCAGGTCTGTCTTACTGTAATTATTTATAAAAAAAAATTCAAAACTGATCGGCTTTATGCTGGCCATGCAAGGTCTAATAAAAGTTCAACCTTTCCTTAGCAGGTTCAGGCTGTGAAGAGGCTAAGTGCATTGTCATATACTGTAACCCCTTAATGACTAGCTAGTATAGATCTATGTCCTATTAAGTTGTATGTTACCACAGGGTGCGCAAGAAAATATGCATAAATGTGCACATTCATTTGCAATATATACTTGCTGCTCCCATGCTGATGTAAACAGCTATGATCGCAGTAAAGGTGCCAAGAGCTGATTGCATCAACTCCCAGCTAGATTGTAAGCTCTAGCGAACAGGGCCCTCTGATTCCTCCTGTATTGAATTGTATTGTAACTGTCTGCCCTCATGTTGTAAAGCGCTGTGCAAACTGTTGGCGCTATATAAATCCTGTATAATAATAATAATAGTGTCCTTTGACAGTGGTCATCTGACAACCTAGGGGTGCAAAACAATATATATATATATATACACACACAAACAAACACACACACACACACACACACACACACACACACACACACACACACACACACCCCTAAAGTAAAAAAAAAAAAAATCTTCATTGAAAAGTAAGTTTAATGGATCAGGCCTCTGGTTTTTGCATTATTCCATACTCTACGTGATGATAGGCTGATTAGTTTGGAATTAATGCAGACTTGTAGCTTATTCCTTTGAGGCTCTGCCAACATTATCATTTAAAATAAAAAAAATATATATTCCAGATATGTATGGTTGCAATTATTGACCTGTCATTGTCCCATTATGATGGTAAAAGAGGTCAGGAGAATGTGCAGGCCTCATTTGCATAAAAATCATTGTGAGGATGGAAATTGGAATAGGTCTCTACAGCTAAGCAACCACAGCATGTTTTGCCTAATGGCATTCAAATAATTTGTTTTGATGGAATAAAAAAAAAAAACCCTATGCGGAGAGATAAACAGAAATGTTATTTTCTGTATTTCTGACACACATGACCTGGTAGGGAAATAAGCATAATAAAAGGAATCCTAGTAGCCAATCATATAAAAAGGTTATAGACATTTAAAGCATGTCTTTAAAGATAAATATTGCCTTGGTTAGGGGTTACTAACAAATTACATTTAGTTATTGTAACCAAATGGCTTAACTGGTTAGGCATCACAAGGTAAGGGGACTTGCTTTTTGTCTCTCGTTGCAATGCATACAAGAGCATTTGTTAAAGGTCATAGAGAATGCAGGTCTGCCTTACTGTAATTATTTATAAAAATTCAAACTGATCGGCTTTATGCTGGCCGTGCAAGGCCTAATAAAAGTAAGCAGTGCAATGGATTTAAGCCATCACAGCACACTATAACATGTGATGACCAACCCTGAAAGCACTAATGACCTATATTAAAGGTTTTATGACATTTTAGAAAACCTCAGCCTGACCTAGCACCAATTGTGTCCTTTACTATGGGAAGGAGCCTGTCTGTTCATCAGCTGAGTTGAGCATAGGATCTCAACCATGCTGAGTGAGACAATTTTAGTTAGGATAGGCAAATATCTGACTTTCCATTGTTCTTAGAAAAGATATGCCCATTAATGACCATCTTCATCTCATAAGGTCTGTTATTAGTCTTCACAATAACTGCCTAGCAGTAGCATCCATAGTGGCTGTGCATTCACTCTGGACACTTTAAGTGGTGTCTCTCCAATAGTGACTTTGCTTATTTAAAGTGATACTAAAGTCTTGTTTTGTTTTCTTTAAAAGAGGGTATACTTACCTGCTCTGTGAAATGGTTTTGCATAGAGCAGCCCAGATCCTCCTCTTCTCTGGTCCCTCTTCGGGGCTCCTGGATCCTCCCTCCTGTTGAGTCCGCTCATAGCAAGCAGCTTGCTATTGGGGCACCTGAGCCGAGCCACAGCTTTGCGTGTCCATTCAGACACCAATTTTTTATTTTTTTTTGCCTGTCAATTATTAATAGGAATGAGTGAACAGAGCATTGTTAAAATGTAAAAATACAGTTCAGCAGAGAGAGTATTTGCCTAAAGGGCAACTTTGAAAATATACAAATCCTTCAAATAACTTGTTTGAGGGATGTCTTAAAGCTACATGGAAAGTTGGGGAACAGCATGATGGAATCCTTTAAAAGTGAAATATTTTGTTTACAAACAGTTTCCAGGGATCTGTCATTTATCAGCCCACTGGGTTTTGTTTCTAAAAAAAAAAAACATCTAAGGTTTCTGAGTGATGTCATTAACTAAATATGGTTTTGGCCATATTTAGTCAATGACTGCACCCAGGATCCTGGCCGGTTTGTTGACATAAAGCATTTGGCTGGGGATCTGTCATTTTGCTGCCTTAGATCATTGGGTAAACTTCATCGGGCAGCAAATCATGGTGATGGACAAGGATCCACAATCCCTGGACCATGTGAATGATGATATATTTGCATTGTTTGCTTATTTATTTTTTTATTTTTTGGGCAAAGATGTCTCACAGCATCTCCATCTTGTTTGTTCACAAGCACCAGCCGGCCCGGGTATCAGTCATATTGTGGCAGTGCTGCTACTGTTGTAAGGTCACAGAGCCAGAGATTTGGGCATCCAAAGTGACCAAATAAGAGCAGCTTTTTTGGCTGCTCACCAAACTTCAAAAAGGCTAGTTTTGGGTCAAATTCATGTTCATCCCAAACCCAAAGCTCATTCGTAAATGATTAATTAGCTGCTTTTCATAGACAACACCTATATTGCTTACAAAAAAGCATATAGTATATAGCCAGCAAATATTAGTAACCATCTACTGGAATATCTCTTGCTCATAGTGGTCTATCTGCATACCTACCTAGACCCCATCTTTAAAAAAAAAATTTCCTAGTAAACACCTGAGCAGAGAAAACATGTTCCAGCAGCTCATCTGACTGCCAGTTAAATAAAAGATTCCAGTGACCTCAAGTTCCTGGGTGCCATATGGCGAGGGGTATTTTTTTGTGTGATTATTTATTTCTAGATTTGTTTTTCTTGGTATAAACACAAGTGAAATAAGTAGCAATGAAACTTGGGCATTTTTAGTGTTGCAAACTACACATTCTGCATACATATACATAATAAAAAAATATATAATGTTGGATAAAAACGTTAAAATAAATATTACAAAGTAAAGTTTAATGAGGATCTGTCGTTAGATTAATTTGGATTTTTTACATGCAGAGTTAGCCACCTGTCAGCCCTGACCTACTGCATAATGGGGTCTTGCCACATTTATTTACGTGCATGCTAATACCAGAATCTCTGTGAAACACACTGGGGTCCTGGCACTCCATATGCATTGCTTCCCAATTATTTGTTTTCATGATTAAGCAGCAACTCCATAAAACGCCCGCTTTATAATAGCGCATGGCTGCAAATTGCAGGTTGTTAGCCAAATCTGAGTGTTACAAACGTCCATAAAAAGCAAAGCTGTCAATTATGTGCACAGACATAAGCCCAATTGTACAGATAAGATGCATGCTGTAGGATGATGCACAGCATGTTCAGCCATCACAGGATGCTGATGACATGGAAATCATCCTTGCTTCACTGCTGGGAGTTTGCATATCATCAATCCCTGTCTGAGGCTGATAGCTATTAGTGGGCTTCCTCTTTATAGGGGCACTTAAAAATAAAAGAACTCAAAGGTTGGCTTTTGTTTAAAAGGGAGCCATGTCCTCAAGTCAAGAGTTTTTGGGGTTTATTTACTAAAAGCAAAATTCACTTTGCACTGCATGTGCACTTGGGAGTGCATTCATTGTAGGTCTGAGGGGGACATGCAAGGAAAATAAAAACGTTTTTGCTTGTATATGATTGGATGATAGAAATCAGCAGAGCTTCCCCTCATTTAAGTTCTTCCTCTCAGATCTACAGCAACTGCACTTCCAAGTGCGCTTTCAAGAGCAACTGCAGTGCACAGTGAATTTGCCTTTAGTAAATCAACCCCTTTGCTTTTGTACTCACGTGTTATGTTTAATAGCATTGTTCTAGCTTTGCATGTTTATAGACAGTCATATAAAAAATTAAGAAGGTAAGATTTGTTTTACGTCAGAGCACAAACAGAGAAATGTGAAAGTACCTGCAGGTGCATCTCGAGTTTAAGCTTTGGGCCTCTTTATAAATGGTCATATTTTAATAATAGTGAAAATACTCTGCACACTATAGTTACACTTTCTGCTACTTTTTTGTAAAAAATTCCCTAAACACTCGCCTGACTCCTCTCACCTCTCCAGCGCTATCCTGGCTGCAGCACCGCTCCTCTCACTTTCTGGTCTCACAGGAGACACTGAGTGCAGCAGAAGCCCATAGGCAGCGCATAGCCATAGGTCAAACTGCTGTGAGGAAGGTGCGGGGGTGTGGTTTACCGGTGCTGTGTGTGTCTGTGGATGCATGCAGTCCAGGTCGGGAGAATGTGCATGGGTGCTCCCATACATAGCACCCAGCTTGCTAAGAAGGCACTCAGAGGAAGGAGGAGTAGACAGTCTGGCCAGGGACTGCCAAAGAGGACATAAGTGACTGCTCTGTGCAAAATTGTTGTACAGAGCAGGTAAGTATAACATCTTTTTTTCATTTTAGAAAAAAAAAAAATACCTTTTAATATCACTTTAAAGTTACAAAGGTGCATAAGATGACATTCTCCTAATTCAATAGTTCTCTGCTGTTGGTGGTAGCACATAAATGAGAAGGTTGCAGCTCTTGTCCTGATCACTGCTGCTCCCACCTGGTAATCCATAAGAACATTCTATACTGTACATATTTTTCCGTCTTATATGTTAATCAGGACCTGACTATGTATACAGCACATTAACTGCAAAACTGATTGTTGATAAATAGGCCAAAAGTAGAAGTAGAGACTGAATGCAGTCAAACTAGCTGATCCCCGCTGTGCTCTATTTTTCATTTGTAGCACTAATTTATAAACTTTGTTCATAAGATTAGGTCTGTCGACTTCTGTAATTAAGTGCTTGCAACCTAAATGTATCTAGGACATACTACTTCAATCCAACAGTAAACATGTATAGCTATAATATACACCCCCATATTTTGGAAACTTTTTTTTTTCTGGTTGCAGATATCTAACTTAACCACTTCAGCCCTGGAAGGTTTTACTCCCTTCATGACCAGGCCATTTTATAGATGTTAATGCTGTTTAAAGTGGTGGACCTTTGGGAAAATATATTCATATAAACAGGATGGCATGAAACAGTGGGATTGATTTACTAAAACTGCAGAGTGCAAAATCAGCTTCTAACGTCAGCTTGATCAATGAAGCTTTGCCAAAATACCTGGAAGCTGATTGGTTTCTATGTAGAGCTGCAGCAGATTTTGCACTCTCCAGTTTTAGTAAATCAACCCCATTTCCAGAATAATGGCTTGCAATGATTTTGATCAATAGTTACATAGTTAGTACAGTTAGTTAGTTAGTCTACAATTGTCCCTATCCCTGCACTTTGTGTCTCATTACGATGCTAATTTATTATATTATTATTCATTTAAGGTACCCATATAGCGATGTCAATTGATGCAGTGCTCCACACATACATCGCACACTCGCATCAGTCCCTACCCTCAAGGAGCCCACAATCCAAGGTCCCCAACTCACATTCATATACTAGGGCCAATTTTGGACAGAAGCCAATTAACCTACCAGCATGTCTTTGGAGTACAGAGGAGTTATTCTACTATAGATAAATAGGCTGTATACTTTGGAAGGTAAATTATATTTTGCTAGGAAATTTTCCTGTGAATGTGGGGAAATTTCACTTTGCAAAAAATAACAATATGCATGGAAAAAACTGTTTTTTTGTTTGAACATGATTGGATGATGAATGTCAGCAAAGCTTCGCCTCATTTGCTTAGCTATAAGAAAATTTCTCTTGCAAAGAGTAAATTGATTCCAAAAGATATACGAGGGGTCTTCAAAAAGTTTCAGATAAAAAAAGTGTGGAAACTTTTTGAAGAACCCTCTTAATTTGAAAGCAACATACTTAAATATAAGCATTTACATATATAATAAGAATATAAATAAACGAGTAAAGAAATAACATAGTCACATAACTTCACTAAAAAGGATTCTTTTCACATGATCTGCAATTTTTCTTTCTGATATTTCATGCAATTTAATGACTGGGTCTGCATTTTTCTTTAATGTACATCATATGGTCACAGCATAAAAACACTAATACCTGGAGCCACAGATGCACATTCGGCTACCTAGCAGTTCACCGTCTGCACTAATTATTATTAGTTTTGCTCTAGTAAACTTTGTTGTAGTCTCCCTACAGATGCATACACTTAAATTGCAATCAGTGTCATTAGCACATCATAATGTTTCTATCCCCTCTTAAAAATGACTATTGGTTGCTCTGTTTGAAAGCAGTAAGTATGATGGAGAAGATTAAAATAAAAGAAAGCTCTCCTACATCTGGTTTTACTTCATATGAAAATTAGTTTTCAAACAAACAAAAGGCTGTAGACAACCGAACATGAATTCAACAATCTGGTTCAATTGTGGCTTCCTTAAGTAAATCATGGGTGCAACAGTTGTTTATAAACAGATGCAATGGATGCGCCTGTGGGTACCAACAGACTGAGAAGTTGGGGAGAAGCACCAATTACTGGCATCATAAAAAAAAGATATTTTGGATGATAAAATACTTGTCAGGTATGCGTACCGTGATATTAAAGTCTTGGGGTGTTTTCCTTAAAAATAACAAACATATTATACTTACCTGCTCTGTGCAGTGGATTTGCACAGAGTAGTCCAGATCCTCCTTTTCTCTGGTCCCTCGCCGGTGCTCCTGGCCACTCCCACCTGCTGAGTGCCCCCACATCAAGAAGTTTTCTATGGGGTCACCCGAGCCAAGCCGCTGCTCTGTGTGTTCATTCAAACGCGGAGCCATGACTCGGCACCGCCCCCTCTCTTTCCTCGTTTGGCTCACTGATTTGATATGGCTCCCACTGCTGTCTCAGCCAGTGAGGAGGGAGCGTCCCAGACAGCGGCATCTGGTGTAACATTGTTGGAGATGGAGCTCAGGTACGTTTTAGGGAGGCTGCTGCACACAGAAAGTTTTTTATCCTAATGCATTGAATGCAATAAGATAAAAAAAAACTTCTGCCTTTAGATCTACTTTCATTTCTAGGAACCAATGCAAGCTTTAAACGGGTTATAAAGCCCAAATATTTTTTTGTACCTTAATGTATTTCTTGCATTAAGGTAAAAAAAAATGTTTAGGTATCAGTAATCCCATTCACCCCCTCTCTCCCTTTTTACTCACGTGAGCGCTCATTTTATCAAGCACTGTGCCCGACTGTAGTTCTTCTCTTCCCTCTGTTCCCGGTCTTGTAGGCTTTGCTGTTAATCAAAGCTGGTGACAAGGAAGTGGGGTCGGGGCCAAGTCCTGCTGTCTGTGTATATAGATGCCAACAGCGAGGCTTGGGAGTGTGCCTGCACTAGTGCCCACATTTTTAATGTGGCCACATGCTGGTGGGAGAACCGGGAAGAGGATATTAATTGTATTTATTTATTTTTAATTACTTTAAAGATTTTTCCTTGAAAATGTCCTTGATTTCTTCACCAGAAAATACCTGTGTTTCTGAATTTTTATTATAATTCTACTATTGATACATACAGTATATTAGATAGTAAAGGTGCCATGATGCAGTGTTTTGGGGTCCTCTTGGATAAAAGCAAACATATTTTATTGCAGCTTACCAGTTCTTAGATGTTATAGCTGCCTTAGTTTTCTTTTCCAGGCTTTCATTTCATTTTCACCTGGTGACTTGGCCAGTACATCTGTTGTTTTTCAAAGGAACCTGCTCGACTGCAGATGTATCAGGTACAGGGCTGAGACAAACCATTCACTACTGACAGGGGGTGCTTACAATGATCAGCTTTTATTAATGTAACATCTTTATCCCAAAAGGAAAAACTGTTTACTGTAATTGCTTGTAAAATGTTAGCTGGAGTTTGACTTCAATTTGGTTAGTGTATCTAAATCTGCTAGTAGATCTAACACTCCCCTTCGCCCGGGGGCACCTTGCTGCCATCCACAGGTGCCCCTGTGCTCCTTCATTCAGAGTGGAAGCACTCTAATGCAAGAGGTCTTGCTTTGGGAAGAATACTGGAAATACAAATTTAACATCTACCTAGTGAAGTGGTATGAGGTATCGCGTATACATTTCTTGGCTTGGAAAAAAGTGCAAGCTTTAGAGACTGATAGCTGTGGGTGGAGCTAAAAAGGGCCTGGAGGTGTGTAGGGTTTGGGTTTCCTGGACAGAGTATTATCATCAGTACATTGCTCTTCTGCTTGTTGGAACTGATTTACAGGCTTGTGCCTAGCTCAAGGAAGAAGGATCCCTTAGGACAGGCTGCCTACTTTGGGCCACAAACCCTGGAGAGCAATTTCTGTGTGCACTGAGATTATTCCTTAACAGTATTTGCCATACAAAGGAATTCATTAATGGCTGTAAAAATGTTTTTTCCTACTGTACTGTTATTCTTGGCTTGGTGCACAGATACAAAAGGTCCTTTACATGAAATATGGTAAATTACCATATGCTTGATGATGTGGCTAATCTATACATGTTTAGAGAAGTAAATAGAACAGGTTTAAATCTTCTATCTATTGGCCATCTAACCTGTTGGAAACAGTCCCAGGCCCAGGGCTTGTATGTGTTTCTACTATCTGAGAATATAGGCTCTTATATAAAATTGCAGTGATTGGGGCTGGGTTGGATTGAGTATTCGAATTCCAGTACTATAATAGTACCCTATGGCTTGGAACACATGAGTGATTTCTGGAAACCAATGTTGGCCTTAAACCAAGGGTCTTAAACTGGCGACCCTCCAGCTGTTGCGAAACTACAAGTCCCATAATGCCTCTGCCTGAGAGCACCTCACAGGGGTCACACGGAGTGTACTTCCTAGAGAATGGTCTGTGTAATATTCTATCTCACTGCTTGGTGTAGCATGCCTTACATTCATGTTTTAAACCTGATTGCGATTGTGAGAGACATCTTATGCTCCATACACACTATCAGATTTACTGCTGATTTTTGTCTTCAGATTTACCAAAACCATCTAGTGCAAGGGCCTGCCTGATTGCATACAAATTGAAACTGTTAAGGTTTGACCTCATATTATATGGTTTTGGTAAATCTGAAGACAAAAATCAGCAGAAAATCTGATAGTATGTATGGGGCTTTAGTATTGACACCACTTGCCACCGGCTAACAGTACATTTACTGCTAGAGGGTGGCACAGCAAGGTACAACTATGTCACAATCCACTTCCTGGTTTTCGTATGCATGCTCCCCCTGCAAATCTGTGCTGCAATTGGACACAGCCTGAGTTTGTCAGCAGGTTACAGCCAATTATTTTGGCTGTATACCTGCTGATCGGCTGTGATCAATCCCAGCACAGAGTTCTGTGTTTATAAACACACTAAATACAGAACAGTGATCTGGCTGTTTCTTCTCCATGAAATAAACTCTGAGTTCAGGGAAAAAAGACAGCCAGATCCTGTGAGTAAAAGCAGTACACATTCACTAGCAACATTAGTTACTGTCCCTCCCAGGCAGTGTCATTTAACTTCAGATTGCCCGCCACACTATCAGTCACACTTTAAGTCGCTGATCACCGCCATTACTAGTATAGTGTCTATAGCTGTGTAAATTCCAGCAAATTTACCATAGTTTGTAGACGTTAGAACTCTTATACAAACCATTTAATATGCCTTATTGTTTTTTTGTTTTTGTCTTTTTTTCTTCACCAAAGAGCAGAATACATGCTGGACCCAATTTTATAAAGAAATTTGATATTTATTGTATATGTTTTATAAAGAAAGTAGAAAATATTGTTTTGTATTGGTATTTTTTTGTTTATATAATAAAAACCCTAGTGGTAATCAAATACCATAAATAGAAAGCTCTATTAGAAAAAAATAATATTCATTTTATTTGGGAACAGTGTTGCATAAACAACCAATTGCCTGTTAAAATAGGGCAGTGCTGAACAGCAGAAAATGCCCTGGTCACGAAGGGGGTTAAACTTTCTAGAGGTCAAGTGGTTAATGTAAAAGACAGCAAAGCACCTGCAGTTGGTGTGTTTAGGATTGGCTATCCTGTGTCAGAAATAGGGGTTCTCAGATTAGCAGATTACCGATAAAAGGATTTCGGTGGAGTAGTGCACTACTGCTATTCCTAGAAGAAAACATGAGCTAGTGAGCAGTTATGGGCTAGTACACACGATCAGAAAATCATACAAAAAATACCGCTTTTGAATTGATCGTACGATAATCTGATTGCTAGTACACAGCTTTTGTGAGCTGATCATAACAGTTCATCCGACATTTTCTCGTACAATACCAGATCGTAAAATTTTTGTTTAATCAGTACAGTTGTCGTTAGAAAATACAAGCAAATACAATGCAACACATTACATCACTTCTGAATTTTTATTCTGTCACACAAGATTTTTCGGCACTTTAGTAACCTCTTCATTTTCGATGCAAAAAAAAATAGAGGATCATTTATCTGACAATCTCATTGTGTGTACCAGGCATTAGGCTGTGTTCCTTGTATCTATCACAAAGTTTTATTCTATTTTTTTAATGAACCATTAAAATAAAGTGGTGACATAAACAGATTTTTCAGTTATGGGTGGACGTAGTCATGCCTCTCATAGCCAGTGATTCCACTGAGAACAAATACCACTGATTTCATTATCTGTTCTATCAATAAAGTTCTCCGTAAAGCAGGAGCAACAAAATAGTCTGACTATATCTATATTTGCAACTTTAACATTTGCCTTCCACATCCCACCTAACTTTGAAGAGATGGGCATCATGGGAGATTTAATTCACCCAACTTATGAGCAAAGGCTTCAGTGCATTAGTTTTTCATGTTGTACATTAAACCCACCAGAATATTATGTCTCTTGAGCTAGCAGACATCAGATCATATTTTTGAGTCTTGTGTGATTACTGTGTATTGCTGGATGCTTGCCCTGTTTTTTTTCTGCTATGTCTGTCTGCAGGTGAAATATGAAATTCAGACTGGCAGAAAAAATAAAAACAGCCTCCTCAATTGCATCCCCCATTGATTACAATACGAGGCAGACCACTGTACATAATTACTAGACCTACTTCTCGAATGCCTGGAAGATTTCATGTCATAATACCCAATATTAATAACCAGATGTGATCTTCTTCCTGCCCCCGGGTCAGGCTTGCTGACCAGGTCAGGCTGTTAGTCTGCGTGCATGGTCTGTGAAGACAATTTAAAATGACAGGTATGAAAAGAGGAGTAGGGCGTTAACCTCAGGACCACCAAAAGGGGCCTTCTCCCTGCTGGGAACAAAGACCAACAGGAGATGCTGCCTTTTTTTCTGCCCTCTTGGGATTTTAACCAACTGAACAAAAGAATGATGCATGACAAAAGGATGGTGAATCACAGCTGATATATAATTTAAGACGTTCTATTATGAGCTAGCTAATATATATTTAGCTTTATATTTAAGCGCAATTCAATTATGGGAATTCAGTTTGAACTGGTATTATTAATACATATTTTTTGCAGTTGGTGCATTTTTTTCCCTTCTAGTAATTGGATTACATTTATTGTTACAGTCTAGCTTATCCGTTTCAAGTGTTAACCCTTTCTTAACTTCAACTTTACTTATTATCTTTCACTGGATTTGGCTAGGTAGGTTGTTTTGCATAGTCCACAAAATGTTAGCAAGACATACTTTTATGTGGACTTTTTAATTATTGCCATTATATTTATATATGTATTAGGCAGAATGATATTATTTTATAGCTCTTAAAATATATTCCCAAATTATGTAGGTTATTGTTGCTTATAAGACCCCACATATATCCCTCTATTTAATGAAACATCTCACTGCCATAATTTATTGCCACCTCTTAACTTTTCTGGAAGTACTAGTGCCTATAAGTAACTAGTGTATTTATATAGACACCCTTATCATTTCCTTGTACTTTGCAATGGAGCAGTGAGACAAATTATCTGAAATGGCACCTGTAAACTGTGGTATAGGAGCAGACGCACAAAATCAGCAGCCTATCACATTGTTGGAAAGTAGTGACTTCACACCTCTGTGTGACATTCTCTATTTTGACAATTTACTTGTTTAATGTGAATCAATATCATGGAAAAAATACTAACGACGAGCCACTAGTCCATTTCCACCATTTAGATTTCAGCTGCCTAGGGTGGTCATGCAGTGATGGGCAGTTTCTGACTGGCTGTCATGTTTTGCTGAATATTGATTGCTCTTCGTAAATAAAGGGCTATGTGAAGACCATATGGACCTTCTTGTAGGGACAGTGTCGTGTAAGGGCTCATTCACATAAGTGGCAAGAGTCATACACTGTGAAAAACAAGCATATTTGTACAGCTGAGAGTGACAGATGTTTGCTTACAGCGACCTGTACAAAACAATGATGGGTTGCGGCTGTATGCTGGTAACCGCAAATGTGACTGTTCACTTATTTAAAGGCACGGTTGTGCCCCCTGGACACAGACAGTTTGAATCCAGGGTCGATCATCTGTCCCTGTATACAAGCAAGCACTAGGATGTGCGGTGTGTCATTGATTTCTACGAGTGGCTGTATGCAAAGAGTACAAACAAATAGCCTTCACCTATAACTGCCCTTTGCAGCAAGGAGCACATGGAAAGGCAACACATGCAAAACAAAACCATAGACATTCCCTGCTCAACTTACCAACGAGCCTGCTAACCGGTTGGTTGGTTAGCAGGCTGGTCGGCAAGTTGAGCTGGGAATTCCTTTGGTTTTGTTTTACGGCTGTATGCAAACACCTGTCATTCCTGGGCGCAGAGATGTGTTCCTTTATCATGGTGGATGGCTCTCTGTGCCCATAATTATTCCCTATTGGGTGCTTGTCAGGCAAGATAGAAACGCTAAGTTACTAAAAAACAAAAAAGTAGTAAGTTGCACTGCCTATACTTTTAATCCAACTGCCAACTAATAATCAATAGAAAGAAATTCCAGCAACATGATTGCTTCTTCTTTCAAATCTTTATTGGGCACTAACAGAAGTGCTACATCTATAATGTTAACGCATTTTGGCTGGAGCCCTCCTCATAGCATGATACGAGCAAGGCTCTGGCCGAAACAAGTTAGTATTATAGATGCAGCAATGCTGTTAGTGCCCAATAAAGATTTGTAAGTAGAAGCAATCGTGTTGCTAGTATTTCTTGCTTTTTTGATGTTCATCGGACACAACAAGCCTGAGCACCGATATTCAGCTCATTACTTTACAATTGTGCGGTAGAGCTTGGGTGAGTCTATGTCTACATAACTAATAATGAATATTGTGTTTTTCTATGGATTTTATTGTTTGCCAGTATTACAACTGTTGTGTCACAGAAGACATTTTCTGTCTGAGAAGAAATATTTCCAGTGCAGCCATTTGCTTCCTAATTGATTTTTTCATGTTCGTTGTTTATTGAATAGATAAGTAGAGCTTGTGATATTTGATTACAGAGCAAGGCACCCATTTAACCTCCTATTTCTGCTCTGGCTGCAATTTCAAATGAGAGACAGCACACCTCCCTTAAGGCTCAGAAGGATCAGCCTTCCATCCATAATCCCTAATACCGTGAAACAGACCTTATAGGACTTATAGGCTTGTTGGACCGGCATTCTGTTTGGGAATTTTTACCTGATTTGGATTCTTTGACTTTTTCATGTACAATCAGACTTAGTTGTAGATGGTTTTGGGGGCCTGTTTGTATCCATCTGCTAAAGAACTACAAGTCTCAGCTTGCGTGCATACTGCAAGATGTAGATGGAGCAAATTACAGTATTCACACACACACACACACACCATTATTCACCTGTACAATAAGGTTTTCCGCATCAACAGTTCTGTATTTCAAGAAAGACTGCATAAGCTGGAGAGAAAAGTTTTGAAGACTTGTTCACACTTGTGCTCTTAAAGTACATTAAACTGTGCTGATCAATAGGCTCAGTACAAGAATATAACAAATACTATTGCTATCCGTTTGCTCAATTTACACCAAAGCATTATATTGGTGTGCAAATGTACTTCAGAAAAACTTAGACATACTGCATTTTTTGGCTTCACAGTGCACAAAAATGCATTACAATACTCATGAATGTGTTGTAACGCACTGATGTGCATAATATTACAAATATAAAAACACTGCAGCACTTGTTTGCACCATACACAAGCACACATATGTGCTGTGATTGAGTCCTAATGCACGGCCCACCAGAGAAAAATGCAGGACATGGGTAGAATGAATTGAAGCCAAAGGAGGTAGTTGACACTGCAGTGCAATGTGTTTTCATCATTCACACATATACATTGTGGTCAAACATTTTACTGCATGGTTACTGCAACATGTTCCAAGCAAATGGCTAAATGCACAGTTGAAGTATGCATGTTTACAGTTTTAATTGCAAAGCATTCCTAATTTTGGCCTGCCGTTCTTGTAATAAATACCTGATCTAGCGCTAGCCAGTAATATCATTCTGCATTCCCTGCTTCCTATGCCAGCTCCCTTTGAAATTGACTGATTTGATAATGCTGGTTCAATGCCCAGTGAGGAGCCCGGAGGTGGAGACGTAACACAGGAAACTGAATTGTTGAAACAGGAAGTTGTATTGGTTTTTATAGGTTTTTATAGGCCCATACACACAGCTAGCTGTATGACGTTCAGTAAACTTTAGCTATAATTAGAATGACTAAAATCAAGACTTTATATGTGTACAGCACCCGATGCAAATGTACAATACTGGCCACTACTGCTGCTCAGTGCCGACATGTAAATACCAACAGTCAACTTGATTACATACTAGAGCTACACGATTCTGGCCAAAATGAGAATCATCATTTTTTTGCTTAGAATAAAAAGATCACGATTCTCTCACAATTCTCACAACATAAAATCTTTCACATTATACAAAACAAATGGGCTTTTACTGGTTAGTTTTTTGTTTTTTTAATTCATTAAAGTGAGGCCCCTTTCACACGGGACGGATCAGTAATAATCCGCCCCGTGATGATCTACTTGTTCAGCGGGGATCGCTCCATTGTCACCGCTGAGCCGGCGGATAACAGGGCGGTCTCCGCACACTGTGCAGGGACTGCCCTGTCAGCTCTCCGCTCTCCTCTATGGGGGATCGGATGAACACGTACCGTCTGTCCGTGTTCATCCGATCTGCTCTGCAGACAGATAGAAAAATAGGATTTTCCTCCGTCTGCAGAATCGGACAATAGTGGAGGCGGACAATAGCGGGTGTCTGCGGATGTTCATCCGCAGACACCCGCTATCCCATAGGAATGCATGTATGTCCGTATTTCATCCGCAGACGGATGGATGAAATACGGACATAATGTCCGCATGTGTGAATGGGGCCTAAGGTTTAATGTTTAAGTGATTAAACTTTTTTCACTTACACACAGTCTATTCCATTGACAAATTGTTACAATGTTTATACTAAAGTTCAACTGATAAAGAATGTTTTGATTCTTGGCAGACTGCCCAGTTTTTCTCTTCCTTTCTTTTGATGACTGGCTTCAGAAGAGCAGAGAGAATTCTTTGCATAGAAAGAATTGTGAAACACTTTAGTCAAGATTGCGATAACGATTCTTGACGATTAATTGTGCAGCTCTATTACATACTGTTTAAGTATGTAATAGTGTTGATTTTCTTCCACTTTCGTTGGAAGAAAATACATTTTTTTTTTAAATGGTGTATACAACTGTAACACAAGTGTGAATGTAGTGCTGTAATTTTCTGTAAAATGCAATATGGCAACCTGGAGAAATGCTGTACTGTAGTGCATCTGTAGTGCATAAGTAGTGCATTACTCTCTATAGTAGGTATTTTTCAGCATGAGGAACATTTTTTACCAATCTATTGAGAAAGTGGTAATGAGTCAACAAAGCAGAAAGACTACATTCACTGCTCGGAAAACAACATAGCAAACCTGTTCAGTTGACAAAGATATCACAGCTGATAAGGCAAGCCAAAGACTGAGAATCATGTATAGCAGTGATGGCGAACCTTGGCACCCCAGATGTTTTGTAACTATATTTCCCATGATGCCCATGCACTCTGCAGTGTAGTTGAGTATCAGGGGAAATGTAGTTCCCAAAGATCTGGGGTGCCAAGGTTCACCATCACCAATATAGAAGATGGCCCTTTATCAGAACTTTATATGGTTTTGGTAAAATATTTGAAATATGTTGTTGCCAATAAATCTACTCTGGCCCTTTTTTTGCATTTCCAAAACCAAACCCAAACAAGCACTACTAATACAGGCATACCCCACTTTTAAGTACACATTGTGGTGCTTATTTACTAAAGCTGGAAAGTGCAAAATCAGGCTCACTTCTGCATTGAAACCAATGAGCTTCTAACCCCAGCTTGTCCAATTAAGTTTTGGTAATAAAACCTGGAAGCTTATTGGTTTCTATGCAGAAGTGAGCCTGATTTTGCACTTTTCAGCTTTAGTAAATAAACACCATTGCTTACTTAAAAGTGGGGTATGCCTGTACAAGAGGGTCTATATATATATATATATATATATATATATATATATAATTATTTTTATTTCTTGGAATCAGCTTTTTTGTTTTTATTTGTCCACAGTGCAAATGGACTGAATAAGGGAAATCTTATTGGAACAGAAGACTAGATTATTGTGATTTATTATTTTATATATTTTATTCAGGATTTCTAATGAATATTTCATTATATTGTTATGAAAGCAAGGCAAAAAGCGAGTTCTGGCACTATGTGTTGTGTCTGCTGGGTTAAATTGGCACTGGGATATCCAATATTAGTGTAATATCTGCTAATAAAAATTCAATTTTCCTATGGCCTTATAATTTACCTGCTGCTTACAAAGAACAAGATAAACATACATTTGTAAATAGGTTTTAGTACATTGCTGTTTTTATGTATAATTTCTCAATCAGTTTATTACTAATTGATTATGTTCAATATATATTTATTTTGGTCAGGGTGATTTAAAAAGGCATGGAGCCTATGAAAATTAAAATCACAACAACCAACAAGAAATGATCTTAGCTGGTATGATAGCAGCATGCTGCTGTCAGCTGGAGAGAGGTTCGTTGTTTTGGATTTCAGAACAGCAATGCACTTTACACAATGTTCATTAAAAGAAATTCCGAGTTTTTATTTTTTTTGCCAGTGGGCACACAACTGAGCTTTGCATCACTTTATAAAATCCTTTTTGTGTTAGTGCTATCTGGTAAAGCTGTTACTCTAAAAATGTTTCTATTAAAAACAACTGATGCAGATGATCATCAAGGAAGACTAATTACTTAGGTTACAGAGAGCATATGTAATGCACAAGGCCCCATAGGGTTAAAATTTATGTTAATTTAAAAATCTTTCCAACAAAAGGCTGGCTAGAATGATAAAAATCATATTCAGCTCTTTCCTTTCTAAAGGCCCCTTTCAAATCTTTGCCAATGGCAAAACTCTTGAAAATAGGATCCATTAAAGGTAAATGTGAAAGGTAATTTAGTATAAATATATTATTTCAGAGAGCCCATTCCTTTTAATGGATGTTTTTAATTTCTGTAAAATTGTAATACATCAGAGTGGTCAAGAGGAGCGTTTTCAGTGCTTCTCTGTTTGGCTTGTATAAAATCCTGTGTATGAATAGAAAAATAATTCTGCCACATTTATACACCTCTGACTCTCCTCTGATTTACTAAACTGTGTAATATTCAGAAATCGAATGGCTTATTTTTACAGTGTGAATGTTTACAGAATAACCTGCTTTTGAAATATGGCTGCCACATTTTCTGCAGAAGAACATCAGCCGGCCCATACGTGAAAAATTGGAATTTTAAAAGTACATTTTTTTTCTTCAACACTCAGATGCATTAATTAAGCAAAATGCATAAAAACATTTAATGTGTTTATGTTGTACAGATCTAAGACCTGTACACTGCATATAGTGATTCATCTCATGGCTGAGAAAATAATACCGCCATCTTCCTAATATGGGCTGTCATGCACTGTGTGATGTCAACAATCTCCTCCCCATCCTATGGTGATCGATGTCTGTTTCATGAGATTTTAGAGAGACATTCTGTGAAATAAAAGTACACAAACTAGAAGCAGACATTTTAATAGGCCCGATGCTAAAACTGTACAACAAACGTATAAAAGTATTCCGGGTATTCCGGCCTGTGTTTTTAGAATCATAAAAGGTCTGTCTGCAAGCTGTGCAAAGGCCTATATATATCCATATAGGCCTAAACGATAGGCCACATGGGCTGGAGTGCAATTTTTTTAAATTGTCAGCAGACTGCTCCTCCCATATTAAACGTATTTAAATCTTGAACTAGTTCAGTAAGGATGCGTAAAAAGTTAAATGCTCATTAAAATGCCATTTTATATTAAAATACTTAGCTTATAAAATTGTCCATTTTGAGTCAAGTGGATTCACCAACATAAACAACAAAGTGCTGGCATATTTGACTGAAATAAGTATTGCATGAAGCTAACTGGATAGATAAATGAATCCAATTTCAATTCTGCTTGTAGATGATGCTTTAGAAGGTTTTTCTCTTTGGAAATGTGACGTTACCTTCACACGCACAACAGATTGAACCCAATATTGTACCAATTTTGTTTTCATTTCCTTAAATGCAAAATAATGCATTTAGGGAAAAATAATTGTGTGATGAAGTACAATATTTAGGGGTACAGTGTTGGCTAGAACTATAGGAGAAAAAGATTTGCTTATTTAGGATGATTGCAAAATGCACAAACAGTGTGACCTGGTAGTAAGGAAAGCAAATAGAATACTGAAAAGTGTCACTAGAGGGATTACTAGCAGAAGGAATGAGGTCCTGATCCATATATATATAGATCTTTATACAGAGGATTCACCAGCAGGAGGAATGAGGTCCTGATCCCTATATATAGATCTTTATATAGAGAGATCACCAGCAGGAGGAATGAGGTCCTATATAGATCTTTAAAAAGAGGGATCACCAGCAGGAGGAATGAAATCCTGATCCCCATATATAGACCTTTATATAGAGGGATCATCAGCAGGAGGAATAATGTCCTGATTGTCATATATAGACCTTTATAAAGAGGGATCACCAGCAAGAAGAATGAGGTCCTGATACCCATATGTATCTTTACATAGCGTGATCACCAGCAGGAGGAATGAGGCACCGTTTCCTATATATAGATCTTTATATAGGGGGATCACCAGCAGGAGGAGCAAGGTCCTGATCCCCATATATAGATCTTTATTGCTTGTTTGCCCCCCCCCCCCCCCGCCACTTCCACATTTGGCACCTTTCGGATATTTTTGACAGGTACCTGTCCACCGGGAAGTTCAGCCCCCCTCCTCCTTCCCCCACCGCCAGGCCATTCACAAAGCACAGTAGGGAAGCCTTACAAGGAATGCCGGCGGCAGCACCCAAGAGCCAATTGAAAAATCAGCTGGGGTCCTGACATCACAGGATCCCTGGATAGGTAAGTTTCCTAAAACTGAAAGTCAGCAGCTACAGTATTTGTAGCTGCTGACTTTAAATGTGTTGGTGGGGGCTTGAGCTTCTCTTTACTATGTTCAGTCTGGAGGAAAGGGGAGACATGATTGAAGTGATCTGTAACTAAAAGGGGGAATGTTCAAAATTAAATAGTATTTTTTAATCAAGAGTCTGATCATTGGAACAGACTTCCAGGGTAGTGAGTCAGCCAACGTTAAGTAAATTCAGACATGCTTGGGACACAGAAAAAAAAAGGGACAATCTTAATGGACCACATGGTTTATTTCTCCCACCACTCTTCTGTGTGCTCAGAGTTGTTGGAATGATGTTTAAATGACCTTAAATTGTTTTTCTATGTTTCACTGCTGAGAAAATACTCAAAATGATCAAGGATTTTCCCTTAACTACATCTTCCCTGCATACGTTTTACCTCTTGCTGACCTGAAGAGAGAACTATTTTTGCTGCTTATGGAAATGTTTATATGAATGTAGTTATTATTGGTAATGAAAGGAAGAACCTGGTTGCTGTAGGCAACAAGTACATTTTGCTCTTCATACATTTCCAAACAAAAGGCCTGTATGAAAATGTCACAGGAGCCAGTGATTACGCGTGTACATATAGCATGGCTTCCTTATGTAGTCCCTGACACTTTCATTCCAGACATTTGTTGGTACGTTTATTTCCTCAGCACCATCTACATTTAAATAAAGCTTTACTGCAAACAACAGATACAACATACTCTTTCTGTGTCAGTCACTCTCACGTTCGCCGAACAGAAGTGACCCCCTCCCTCCTTTGTCTCTTCCTCTACAGAATATTTGTCTATCCTCCCTCTCCCCTTTGCAGTGAACAGCACGAGGGCAGTTTTTACATTCCTTCTTCATGGAGTAAACAATTCAATTCTTTCCCTGTCTCCTAAGCTCCTGGGGAAGACAGTCTAACGCTTGGGACATGAGCAAGTAGATTTTACATGTCTGCTTTGCTTTGTCTGTGGTTTTGTCACTCTGTGAGCATTATGAAGAAAACGTCTGTGCTGTAATTCACTTTGCACTTATTTAATTTGTGTTTTCATGGTCAGAAGGGGACATTTGGTCTATCTGATACTTAAGGAAGCATGATATAAACCAGAATCCCTGCTTGAAACCACAATTAAACCCTTTTATGCACATTTCAAACTTCTGCACGGGGCATGAAGAATTTATGCAAACCATGTAATGTTGTCCAAATACCAAGCTGCTTTAAAAATAGCTTTATTTGGAAAAGGTGTGGCTCGTGGAGGCCATTTTTATCTCGATTAACGTCTCAGGCCTGCTGCTAATTTTAAAACCCAAATAAGTGACAATATCTGCGCTATGCTTAGATAAAACAAGAGGCAGCTAACACAAAGGCAGTATAGCAAACCTTAAACAAACATGTATATATAAGTGTAGCACATCAAGCCTTACCCAGAAAAAAATTAAGCTAGAAAGCTCTAACCAACCCACTATTCTACATATTCCCCCCAGGAATTCAATGCACTTTTGACATGTGTCCTGCAGCTTCTTAAGTCCCTGCAAATAAAATTCTTCTGTCTGCTGGTGTAACTACTCATTTTCAGCATTAGTTGCCTCTGGAGCACTTCCAAATCGTTGTCCCTTTAGGTATTTTTTGAGAGTGGGGAACAGATCATAGTCAGAAGGAGCCAGGTCAGGTGAATAGGGTTGATGGGGCATTACTTGATAGCCTAAGAAGGTCAGTTTTGCTGTTGTTTCACCTGCAGTGTGTGAGGAGGTGTTGTCCTCTTTTGTTTGGTTGTCAACAATTTTGGGATCCACTTTGCTGCAAACTTTCTAATTTCCAAGTCGTTGTAGATAATGGCACCAACTCTCTCACGTGATATTCCCAGATATGTAGCAATACTTTTGGCTGATAATCGGTGATCCTCCATGATCATGTCATGGATGGCTTTCACATTTACAGGCGCAGAGACAGAAACAGGCCTTCCACTGGCTTTCTCATTTTCAACACTGAAATGGCCAGTTTTAAAATTGACAACCCAACATTTAACTGTTGCGTATGAAGGGCCACTGTCACCCAAAGTTTGTGGCATTTCATCATGGATCTGCTCTACACCTTTCCCTTGGAGAAACAGGAACTTGATTATAGTCCTATGCTCTTCTAAATATTTTTTTTTCTGTACGTGCTGCCGTGTTCACTTTGGACCTGAAAAAGAAAGATACGTTAAAATCAAATGTAATTGATTTTTGCACCATTGAATATAGACGAATTGGCCTGTATACCCTGCAATGTACAGCTTCCAAGCTCCTACCCATTTTCTCTGGGTAAGGCTGAATACTTATTAGCACCCCCTCATATGTTCAAAAGCGTATAGAGAAAATTATGGAAAGTAGATCTCCAGTGAACATAGGTATAACATTCAAGACATATCCAGATAGCTATCTGCCACCATGCTATCTATGTGAGTTTTTAAATTGTGTTTTATGCTGTTTTTACAATTGGATCATTAAAACATACTACACTGTGGAAAATCCATCTGGGTGCTTTATCTATCCTTAGTGGGATTCTGCTTCAGGCTGGGTTCGCACTTAATTCACATGCAGTTCACAGCAGGGGTCCAGTGCATCCCTGTTCTCCGTTTAGGACGAATCAGTCCTGAATTTTTGCCTGAATTTGGACCTGAAATGGAGCCAAAGATGTACAGGACCTCTGTGCAATTTGCTCCGCAGCCACTTCGGAGATGTTTGAACCGGCTCCATTGATTGCCGATCACACTCTCCTGTCATGTGAATTGCCTGCATCCAATTTGCACTAGTGTGAACCCAGCCTAAAGGTACCAGTGGAGACACAACGCTGCCACACTTCCAGAGGGATTTCCTCCCTGCTGAGGAAATTCAGATGAGCGTAATGTGTGTGAGGTAGGAGCTATGTTCGGATGACGTCACACGCTACCATCCTAATTTACACACAGCACGCTGTCCTGTGTTAAATGCCTGTTTCAATTGCTATCATGTGAGTAAGAATTTTCTTTTACTAAACTTTTGGATGTTTATACGGAGATCATTTAGATCTATTTTTATTTATATGATCCTGGTATTCCAACCTGGGGTATCGTATTGGAGGAACGGAACCATCAGTTATCTGCTGTAACTTACCCTTGGGGGCATCTGCATTTGTGACTGCTTGTTAGTTCAGGGGTCTACTTTATGAGGTGAACAAAGCAATAATTTTGGAGGTGAAGGGATTATCACTTCAGATTTGTGCGTCTGGATTCTTTTCCAAATAGGTGGAAACTTCCTGTTCACCTGTTTATAGTTCATCCGATCTGTCATTTGGACTTTTGACCATTTGTTTTTATTGTGCTGAACTCCTTTTTTAATATATGTATTTACAGACTTTTGTGAAGATCTATTAGTGTTCAACTTGCATGTTATATTCCATTGCGCTGATTGCTTTTTTATTATTATAATGCTGAAAGGCGCACATGCTGCTGTCATGGCAGCCATTGTCTCTGGTGAGTTTGCACTTCCCTTGATGGTGGTGGATAGCTATCTGGACACGTTTTGAATGTTATACCTATATTCACCAGAGTGGTTACAGCAGATCTAGTTTCCATAATTTTCTCTACATGCTTTTGAACATAATAATGCACGGATCTAATTAACTATTGTTGAGAACAGATTTATTGACCTGTCAGCATGTTATGCTTGATGCAATGAGACTGATTTAACCGTCATTATAAACACTTGCTGGCTCTACACTTTATGTATAATTTTAAAACCCAGCTTTCCAAAATAAAAATAATAACAAAACAACATGTTGCTATGGAAGTTTACAATTTAATCCTGATTAGTAAAGCTGTTTCATGGTTAAAACAAATGTAGCATAGAGATGTAGCCACTGGGAAGGTTGGCTGTGTTGATAACTAGAGCTTGATATTATCTACATAGGGAACTGCGCTCTGAGCTATTGTTTATTGTTGTTGGAGAATCTGGCCTGTGCTGACCGGTTATAGTGAACACCTGGATCTATTATCTAATTACCTTTCTCTTAGCTATTACTGTATATTTTCTTACAAGCTCATTGTGAAGCTTAGGAGAGACACTTTTTAGCCTGCGGGTAGTGTACCCTTAGGGGTGTGAGTGGCAGGTTCAAGGGGCACGTCTTCCTGTTATATTAAAACTCACAAAGACAGTTTGAAGTTTCAGGAAGCAATCATTGTTATAAACCACACTTTGGTAAGTATGTTACTTTATAATTGTTCATTCACATGGTGCTTCATAAGAACTTGACACGTAGATGTGAGGAGAAACCCTCCAGTGCTCAAACAAACGGCAACAAAAACACATTTTATGAGAAAAATAATTGGGATGTTAGAACCTCTGTCAGGTTTTTATTGCTGTCTGCATAAGTTTAGGGAAACCTCCTCTCACTTAGGCCCCTTTCACATGGGCAATCCGAGCAGGTCCGCCTGTCAGTTTTTTTACGTGGACATGATTAAACCCTCAACTCTCTTCTATGGAGCAGTGGATGGTGGTCCTATTCACCATCCGTCTGGCGGATCAGATGGAAACGGACAAATGTCTGTTTCCATCTGATTGTCTTATAGAGGAGAGCAGGACTGTGTCCGTGTCCACTCTGCATAGGGGAGCAGACACTGACCTGTTATCCGCCTGCTCAGTGGAGACCAGAGGACATATCCCCCACCTAGCAAGCAGATTCCGCTTAGCAGAGGCACCCGTGTGAAAGGGGCCTTTAACAAATAATGAAAGAGGAAGAAAACAGCAACTATGTGTTAGTCACTGTTACAGAGCTTCTTCTCAATTCCTGTCTTATTGACACAAGTGAGGTCAAGTCTATCTGACGAGTGATAGATATCATAGCAGTAAACATGGTTATAGCGCTGCCTCCCTAAATTTACCCTTTCCCGTCCATCCTGGCAAAGTTCGTAATGCCCAGGGAGGGGGTGGGAAGGATCGAAGATCACAGAGATTGGCTGTCACAGCGGTCACATGATCCAAATCTGGCACTGCTGGCCACTGATGTTTTCTCAGGACTGGGAGCTGTTTTTGGCAGCTTGCCCTTTGTTCTGGGAGCATGCAGGGAGTGCATTCCCAGCACATAAACATTGCCCACCCAGCAATGCATATGTGCGGTGTGTGGGCATTAAAACCCAGCATTTTGCCACCACACATATGGATTACTGGGGCATAAAGGGGTTAAAAAAACAGGCCATAAACTGAGAAACCAGAAAACATTTGCACTGGAAGGAGCCGAGCAAAAAATTGCTATCCAAAAACCAGCTGCAGCAATCAGATTCAGCCGCTGTTCGAGTATTTTGACAGCCAGTGGGGCCAGCTGCCAAATACCAATAGGTACAGCGGGAAATGTATATACTGGTAGGGCTCTGAGTTTGAATCATTTTGGCCAATGAGGCAAAGTCAGTGGACAGGAAATAGTCACAGAAATCCCTTATTAACAAAGTTTAAGAGTAAAAGTACAACGAGAACATATTCCCAACAAACCACATACTTTAAGGTTTATTCAAGTTTTTTTTTTTTTCTCTTACACCAGGAAACCTGTGTGGCACACAAAAAAGCCTGGTACACACGATGAGATTATTGGATGACTGATCATCTGGTTTTTTTGTTGTTTTGTTTTTTGCATGCTAATCTCATATTGAAAATGAAGATGTTACTAAAATTACAAAAATTCCTTACGACCGAATAAAAATGTGAAAGTGATGTAATATATTGTATTTTCAGACAAAAACTGTCCTGATTAAAAATCATAAATCAATCATAAATCAGATCATACAAACTGGTATCATACAAGAACATTTTTTGTGTTTGTCCCTTCGGATAATAGTGGATAAACTGTCATGATCAGCTCTGGAAAGCCACGTACTAACAATCAGATTATCGTACGATCGCTTCGAAAACCGGTATTTTTATATGCTTTTCTGATTGTGTGTAAGGGCCTTAAGTAGAATATTGGACAAAAATAAAATGAACGACTGCTGTAGAAAATCAACCCCCAACAGGGGATGTGTACCTGGTGAACGTAGAACCCTTCGATGACCAGAGTAGGCTGTATTGTGTGTTTTTATTTTTTATTTTTTCTTCTTTGCTTTGTTTGTTTAAGATGTTATTCATTAGAAGATTTTATTTATAGGACCCAAATAAAATATAAAGTTAGTAGATTTCCACCCATTTAATGAACTTTTAACCTCCTTTAATTCAGTCAGTATGTAACATAAAAGATTCACCAATAAAAAAAGTTCCAATTGCTTTAAGCATATGCCACATACTTGCATAACTTGAATTGCATGCAAACATATCTTTAAAAAAAAGAGTTTAAAGCTTTTCTTGTAGTTTCAAACCCTTCATTTACAGATTTTCTCTGGATACAATGGAAGTAAAATGAAAGTAATCCTCAAAGCAAGCAATGGTATGCAGAGTAGGGCCTGGTATGCAGACTAACAAAATCTATTCTGGTGCAATAGCGTTCCTCTGAAAATGAGCTGGATAAACTTGGGGCTATAACAAAGTGATGTCACCCAAAGCGACTTAGAGCAAAAACATCTTTGGGTCTTAAAATCACACTAGAAGTTTTAATATCCTACTTCCTAATGACTGAGAACATGAATATATGCACCAGAAATTAACTTAATCCTTACAGCAATATTCAGACTGCTCTCAGTAGAATGTTAAACGTATCGCTTTACAATGTATCTAGGTAAAAGAAAACACAATAAAAATAGTAATTGATTTTTTTATGAAGCACTGACAGGGTCCTCTGGGATAAACTACTGGTCACACTGAAATCTTTAAACCAGTAGCTTGTAATAACATTTCCTTCCACGGTATATATTCTTTTACCCCAAGGCAGTGGTTGTACCCATAGCCAATTTAGGTTTGGACTTACTGGCAAGTTGTATCACATTCTGGTGGCTTTAAAGTAGAACTTATAAGCAAATTTTTTTTCATTTTGGATACAGCAAAGGAGGGTCATAACACCTGTCAGTTTAAATTTTTTGCCATTTCTCTCCCATTGTGGAAATTTCCCTTCACTTTCTGTCCAACAGCCAAACGGTACGTGAGAGGAAATCCCTGCAAATTAAGGGAATTCCTCGGGGACCCCCAGGTCACAAGAACTAGTGTCCGCAAGATTTCCCCTCTATTACTTTTCTGTGGACAACCCAAAATTAGGGATTTTCTTCTACTTTCAATGATATTGGTAAACAGGACAAATAGAAAGGGTGAATCTGCTTAACAAAGGCACAGACCGCAATACAACCTGATGGGCGTTCTAATCCCTCTGTCCTTCAAAACTAAACAAAAAAAGTTTTGCCTTTAGTTATACTTTAAGACTAGTTGTAAAATATCTCGGCCAAAATGATCAATTCTGCCTTCCTTTTAAGCTATTCAATGGGGTCATGCATCTCTATTGTATTGTCCATTATACAGGACAAATGGATAACTGGTGAGTTAAGCATCTATATGGCCTTTTGGGAAGGGAACATAAAACTGCTAAAAGTGAAAGACCTACCTTGCAAAGCTATAGCGTGAAGTTTGTCAAGCCAGGTGGTACATACAGTGCCAAGGATGACGCAAATTCAGCCCATTTAGCAGGAATTGTTCAAAATTCACCCCAGCAGGCCGAACGAAAACATTGTGCTAACTAAACCTGGCCATACACGGTTTGAATCTCAGTAGGTTCAGCAGGATTCAAACTGTTAATGGCCAGGCTCAATGTACCAAGTTGATCGATCAGGTACAACCAGATTCTCTTGCGATTATCGCTAGCTGTTGCTATAGCCACAAGCAATAATCACTGTCTTCTCCTGGTTGGGATGGCTTAACCCCAGGAGAGAAAACTATGACCCGACAGAAGAGATTCCTGCATCAACACTGTGTTGATGGGGGAATCAAGCAATTTTTTTCCCTGCAACCCATGGTTGCAGAAAAGAAATTTGCTCTGTGTATGGCTTATGATCGTGCAACAATCCCTCCCACTGTGCTTTTGTGTTCTGAGAGGGGGCCTCCCCACTACCCCAGCCAGAACACTCTGATCAGATGCTGGTTTTCCTACACGTCCCTTTGAAAAACACCGATCCTTAGACCGTCTTCTGTCAGAAGGACAGCTGTACACATGGTGTACCCAGCTTAACCCCTTATTGGGGTTAGACCAATTTTTGTACAGTGGAACCTTGGATTATGAGCATAATCCGTTCCAGGAGAATGCTTGTAATCCAAAGCACTCGCATATCAAAGAGAGTTTCCACATAGAAGTCAATAGAAACAAAGATAACCGTTCCACATTGACTTCTATTGCATGCAATATCGCATGTGGCCAGAGGTGGGGGTGGCGGAGAGACTCGGAGACTGCTCGGATGCACTTGGAAACCCTCGGAAAGGCTCAGAAACACTTTCCAAGTATTTCAATATTTCAGTGTCCCCCGTACATCTGGCCAAATGGGGTACTGCACACCGCAGAGGCTTGAATCCTGCTGTAAACTGAGTCAGGAATAAAAAATAAAAAAAATTCGTTCATATTGCGAAACACTCGTTAGCTGGCAATCCAAGGTTCCACTGTATTCCACTGTCACCACATTTTGTTTTTGTTACCATAGTGTGTAGTATCAGTCAGTTAATAATTTCCATCAAAAATCGAATTTATAGTCAATCTTGGTGACTTTGATATTTATGATCACGTGATGTAGGTTTAATTGCTTCATATACATTCTATATTCTAAAATATCTACAATTCATTTAATTGTTTTGAGTTTTTATTTTTCACTAAAACATTGATCAGTTAATGAAAGTGGATCATTAATTTTCACACTGTAATTAAATGTTCCCTATGACTATTTGTAATTTTGAACTAGTTACAGACTCAACAAGGTGATGTGTTTATTGCTGCAATAGTGTTTGTGCTTTAATAAAGATAATATAATATTATTTATCTATAAAAGTAAATGTACAGTTGCTGTGCTTTTTGTCCTCACTGTAAAATGTTATTGTTCCAAATGAAACAATCTGCAGCATTTTGCTAGGTCAGTCTGCCATGGCTTAGAGCGCACAGCTTTTTGCACCTTCTTATGCTAAAATCCTAAATGGCTAAAGTGATTTACAGTAGCATGATGACAATTCTGGAGTTGATTGTGAGAAAGCTGCTTTGACAATACAGTTTTCTTTTATTTAAAGCAAGTTTCAAATCAATTGTACACATAAAGCACCCACAAATAATTACATTCTCGGCCGCTTAGATAATAGTCAATGCCAGTTAGTATATTGATTGAACTTACTATTATGTATCCTTTCCTGGCAGGTTGGTGTGCCATCCATTTGCTGTTTATAAGCAGGCCACTTTGCACTCAGATAATGCAACACTACGCAATACAACTGGGTTACAGCACATCATATTTTCTTATTGAAGAAAAGGTACAATATAGATACTTACATTGGACAAACTAAATAATTAATGTGTTAATAGTGCTTACGTGCACATTATGCTTTTCTGCCTGTGTTAGCCTTGATGATTTGCCGTTATTTATTGTTTTGTGGAAAACAATGCAGAGCAACTTCCTGGGATGTATGCGTATGTGTGACACACACACAGTGACCACCAACCCCCTTCCCATTGCATTATTAGATTATTAAACAAATTCGATTTTTTTTTATAGGGCCTTGACTCTCTTGATGTCAAGACTAAGCCCCACCCACAAATTTTTCTCTGTTCAGAAAAAGTACCATTATTGGCCACTGGGGTACTTTCATTAGGCAGGAATAAGGCAGGTAGCAAGCTTAGCCCTAAAGGTAGATGAGTCATGCCTTAGAAAGAAAAGCAAATTCATTTCAGAGGTGACGCTCATAAAGGCAAAGTATAGTTTGAATGGAATTTGGTAATAACAAGAAAAGTAGTCAAATAGATGTGGCCCTTCCACTTACAGGGGTTATGTTGTGGTTTGTTATGTACTTGAGTGGGATGGTGCCACGATGAGGATTCATTTTATACCTTTGTGTTTCTCACACCTTCATTTGCATTTATAGTAAAATATATCCCCTTTAGCCAGTAAGAATATAGCCCCCCCTGCCAGCAACAATAGATCCCCTAACAACAATGGACTCCTGGCAGCAGCAATAGATCTCCCCACACCCAGTATCATTAGACTCCCCATCAGCCACCAACAGTAGATCCCTCCCTCAACAGTATATCTCTCTCAGCAACATCTGACCACCCCAGCAATATAAGACCCACCCCCAAGCAACAGTAGGTCCCCCACCAGCAACAATATAGACCTCTTCATAAACAATAGACCCCCCTGCAAACATAGATCCCCTCCAGCTAGAATAAATCCCCCAGGAGCCAGCATCAATAGACCCTGCAGCACATCCACGCACCCCTTGCCATTACATACTTTCAGTGCTGGAGGTGCCGGAACTGAGTTCCGCCACGTTCCCACTGAAAAAAAGCCCTGCATGAAGGTAATATCAGGCACCACTAAGAGGGATTGTTTCTATTAAAAGTTAAAATGGCTAGCGGTTTCACTTTAATGAGGAAGACATTATTGTATTAAAAATAGTGTCAAGTGATTATTGCAGTTTGGTTTCATGCCATGTAGTATCCATGTTTGAAACTAATGAGAATATATTTTGAGATATAAGAAAGCTTTCAGGTTAGCATAACTCTGGTTGAAACAACAACTCTTTTTAGCAGTGATTTTAATATCTGCCTATGTTAATTAATGTTTCTGAAATCCATCTGTCTCAGCACCTGTGCCTATCCTTTTACTAAGTTAATTGTCTAATTGATAGTTATCTAAAAGGAATCTTTGGAGTCTCTATGTTAATTGTGACACAGCCAAAATTAGAAGCTGTGAAGTGAACCACAGCTCCACATTTAAACTTTCACATTCCAGTAAAATGAGCACATGCTGTGATATATACCTGGCACACGGTCGAAGGCATAAACACGCTCATCAGAGTAAACTAAACAACACGTTATTTGGACACAAATTAAAATCCAATGTCTCATTTAGGGAAGGTTCTTACTTTTAAGACTAACTAACTAAATTGATTCAATGTGAACTTGCAATATTTATAGCATTTGCAAATACATAAGTAAAAATTTCCGACTCATTGCTGAAAATTGAATCGGCAAGTTAGAAGAATGGACATGGGATAGGAAAGGTAAATGCAGTATAGACCCATGCAGCGTTATTGACTAAAAGAGAGAAGCATGTTCACCTTGCAAGGGAGTTTTTCCTTAGCTTAGGGAATGGGATGAAGCTCTGCTTACTTTCATCATCCAATCGCCTGCAAGCAAAAAATGCTGGGTTTTCTTTTGGGTTTTGTTTTTCGTTTTTTTTTCCATGTTCCTTGCACATAATTGAGTGTTTTTTTGCAAAGTGAATTTTCACCACATTCACGGAGCTAGGTGAACATTCCCTTTGTAAAGTGAATATGCTCTACTCCTTTAGTACATTCACCCCTTTGTGTGGTTCACTTTGGCCCCTGATTGGTTGTACTTTTTTTAGGGTTGTGAATAAAGTCACACAACAGTTACCGTATATATATCATGCTCGCAGTGGTGCCATCAGAGCACAGCAGTGGCCAAAATACAGGACAACAATGCATCATCATACTATTTTGTCAAAACATATAACGCAATCTGTCAAATATTTAAAGTGACCCCACATATGGAGGATATGACGATATACATCCTATACCCAGTCTGCACCCTAGCTATGTCCTGTCCACTTCTACTTATCACGATATTGCCTACCATGCTAAAGACTTATTTCTAAGGGACTGTTTGCTCTTCGTCTTTAAATAAGCTCCCTTTTAATTTTACCTTACAGAAAAATATCCCTAAACAATGATTAAAGTCTAAAATACATTTTGAACACCTTCTGAACCTTAACATGTCTTCACTTGTTAACTTGAGGCTACGTAAATACACGTAATAATGAGTGAAAACTGATTTTAAATGAGTGACATTTTTCTTTACTCAGTCTGTAATTTTTAAATTCTTAATGGCAAAGTGTGAATGATTATTTAATAGCGTTATTAAATATTAAACCATTAGGTCATGCACATTTTTTGAAGCTGAGATTTCAGCAGGTTTTCTAGTATAGTGTCTTAAATTAAAATACTAAGCTTGTCGCTATAGTGACAAGTAAACAGTCAGTAATGACTGATCCTTATTGGGCAAAAGTGTAGAAGGTTTTAAAAAAAATGTTCTTGCAAAGCACAAGTGCACTGTATTCATATGCACAAGGTCGTTCCCTACCTACTTGTATCCTCTTGTTTTTGTGTACTCGTTCATTCCTGTGTGTGGGCATTGTTATTTGTGGTGACATAGCTTGACACAATTGGGCCCTGGTGCAAGATATGGCTTTATTCTTGTACACACTATTTCAGACATAACACTCTCGACTCCTATTCCCACTCTATTAACCTTCTCCCACACCCAACCCCAGGAAGCATTTGCTCAATGTTAAAGTGATGAGGGAGAGCATTATGGATATAGCCAGGTAACTCTCATGGGCCCTAGGACCCTAGTGCACACCATTCATTTTTTTCTGTTCAACTGAAGACAGAAAATTAAATGACTGTGCTGTACTAACAATCCAACGTTAGTACATCGATCTCCCCCCACTCTGGTCAGCACTCTCAGCCTTGTGGTGAGAGCACTGATCAGGAGCTGGTCAGCTGCTGGTTTTCCAGCATGCGCGTCCAAAAGAAGCCAGCCAAATGGCCAGCTTCTTTCGGACCGGCTGTCATACACACGATTTTTTTTTTATTATTAACAGGCCAATGTCTTACGTAGAGACAATCACAACTTGTACAAATATTTCAATGTTTAACCTTTATTTATTACCATTGTGCAGGCTTCAGTATGAATGATTTAAATTTCCCATCTTGCTAAGCTTTTTTTTAACCTTTTCTCTTTTGACGAGTGAGTCCAGCTAAAACCTATATTTCTGCCTTTCTGTTGGAGATATTCTCTCATTTCCTGCCTGGTGATACTGTTGTCACTGGTAAAATAACTTTCCAAAAGCCATGGATAGCAGTAAAAACATAACAGGTATTCTAACCCTTCCCATATGCACCAAAACTATGCTAGACTTTGAGAGTCAAACAGCTGCTGCCCTGCCAACTCCTAGGAAGTTACAGACATGCGTAAAATGTAATCCATATGCAGAACCATGAACATCATTTTTTTTTATATAGTTTTGGTTTGTGCAGCTAGACGTTGCAGGCCAAAACAGAGAAGTGTGCATGGTCCTGTAGCATATGATACTGTTGCATTCAGATCCATATACATTTAGAGGATGAAAATATGCAGAGAACTGTATGCCCTTCTGTATGAGCCTTTTGACTGGAGTTTCTCTTTAAGTAAAGAGAACATTAACTAATCACAGGATCCTGTTATCTCATATTAACATGTACACTATGAAGTTGGGAAACAGTGTAGGAGGTTAGGCAGTTGATTATTATCATTAATATACAGGATTTATATAGTGCCAACAGTTTGTGCAACACTTTACAACATGAGGGCAGACAGAACAGTTGCAATACAATTCAAAACAGGAAGACTCAGAGTGCCCTGCTCATTAGAACTTACAATCTAAGAGGGAGGGTCAAGTGATACAAAAGGTAATAACCATGGGGGATGAGCTGACGGAGAATATAAAAGTACAGTTGTTAGGTGGGGGCAGGATAGACTTCTATGAAGAGGGGGGTTTTCAGGGATCATCTAAAATCAAACAGAATAGGAGATAATCGGACAGATTGGGGTAGGGATTTCCATAGAATGGGAGAGACTCTGGAGAAGTCCTAGAGCCAAGCATGGGAGGAGGTAACGAGGGAGCTAGAGAGCAGGAGGTCTTGGGAGGAACGGAGAACAATTAGGTTGGTATTTTGAGACTAGGCTAGTAATGTAGCTGGAGTCTGAGTTGTTGATGGAGCAAGAACTTTGGTTGACCTGTGACCCCTGACTTTCAAGCTGAAGTATTTGATTCAGAGTAATGCTAAATAAGTGGCAAATCTGAATCTCTCACTGTACAATAATTATAACTAAGCCCAATTGTAATAGGTTCCCCTTATGGTCAGTTTTGGTGCTCATAGTGTTGCCGAGACCTCAGAGATGGTTTCTGACAGGTAAGGGGGATTCCTGCCCTTGGCCTCTTTCTTCACATTTCTTCACTTGCGTTGCCACAGAACATGTAGAAGGCAACAAATTATTTCCATAAGAAGGTGTGAAACTTAATTAAAAAGAGAAATGAAAATACAATGATAAACTGTCAGTACAAAAAGTTAAATTTCTGTTTATTTTGTGAACCATTAGGGAGCGGCTTTTTTTCTCACAAACCTGAAAGATTAGTCACTGAATAATTAGCTGTTTTCACAAGAGAGAAGATCTATTTTATGGGCCTTAACTCAGTTCTGCAAACTATGAACTAGACCAGGGGTAAGCAACCCCCGGCCCTGGTGCCGCAAGCGGCACTCAAAGCCTTTTCTGGCACTTGACCACCACATCATTAGAGCAGTGCAGGGAAGTGTCAGTGAGACACTAATGCATTCTAATTTCAGAATTCCCCACACCGCAGCTGCACTGAGGGGGAGGCACTGTGCCCCCACACACATTGTAAAAGATGGGAAACTTTGCTGTAGCTTTGATCGTCACGGGGAAGAGATTGGGTGCAGTTCTGCTAGGGGGGCGGTTCCTGTTTTCAGGATGAAGAGGACTGTTTTGGCCACTGCTAAAGTCAATCACTGCTAGCCCGGTCCAGCATCTGGGGGAATATGACTCACTTGGTTGCCACCGAGTTACATCTGTGGAACACATGAGCAGGGGGTTACAGTGGTGGGGCAGAAGAGCAGGAGAAACAGATGTGGGACAGATGTGCAGAAGGTACAGTTTTGTGGGGCAGATGAGAAAGGAGGTTACAGTGGTGGCCAGATGAGCAGATAAGTTCAGTGTTAGGACAGATGAGAAGATGGTTCAGTGGTGGAGCATATGTGCATGGAGGTACAGTGGTGGGGCAGATGAGCAGGGGGATACAGGGGTGGGGCAGGTGTGCAGGGTAGTACAGTGGTGGGGAAGATGTGCAGGGTAGTACAGTGGTGGGACAGATGTGCAGGGCATTACAGTGGTGGGGCAGATGAGTAGGTGGGTACAGTGGTGGGACAGATGAGCAGGGGGGTACAGTGGTGGGGCAGATGTGCAGGGTAGCACAGTGGTGGGGCAGATGTGCAGGAGGTTACAGTGGTGAGGCAGATGTGCAAGGGGTTACAGTGGTGGAGCAGATGAGCAGGGGGGTACAGTGGTGGGGCAGATGTGCAGGGTAGTACAGTGGTGGGGCAGATGTTCAGGAGGTTACAGTGGTGGGGCAGAGGAGCAGGGGGTTACAGTGGTGGGGCAGAGGAGCAGGGGGTTACAGTGGTGGGGCAGATGAGCAGGGGGTACAGTGGTGGGGCAGATGTGCAGGGTAGTACAGTGGATGGGGCAGATGTTCAGGAGGTTACAGTGGTGCGGCAGATGTGCAGGGGGTTACAGTGGTGGGGCAGACGAGCAAGGGGGTACAGTGGTGGGGCAGATGTGCAGGGTAGTACAGTGATGGGGCAGATGTTCAGGAGGTTACAGTGGTGGGGCAGATGAGCAGGGGGTTACAGTGGTGGGGCAGACGAGCAAGGGGGTACAGTGGTGGGGCAGATGAGCAGGGGGTTACAGTGGTGGGGCAGATGAGCAGCGGTTTACAGTGGTGGGGCAGATGAGCAGCGGTTTACAGTGGTGGGGCAGATGAGCAGGGGTTTACAGTGGTGGGGCAGATGAGCAGGGGGTTACAGTGGTAGGGCAGATGTGCAGGGGGGCAGTGATCCAAGGTGTGAGAGTGCAGAAAAAATCCTTTTAGTGAATGAGAGTGTGAAGTTGACTTTTTTTTGTTATAAAATCAGCACGGTCAAAATTTCTTTGAAAACATTTTTCAGCACACTGTGCTCAAAAGGTTGCCTACCCCTGAACTAGACAGTGTTTACTGTAGCCAGAAAATGTGTTGGCATTTTTTCTGCATAGACGAAGAATCTCTGGATTGTCTCAAATTGTTAGCTGCCCATTTGCAGACATGCAAGCTTTTAGTGTGCAATTTAGGTCAATGGATAAAGGGGGTAAAATGTGTTTAGGCGACAGATTTTAAATCACTATAATATAAATATGCTTCCCTTTTCATCCGGAATTTGTTTTCTTTCTAGGTAATTTAGTACAACAGACATGCACTCATGGTTGTCTTCATAATGTTAGGGATTAGGATAGTGAGGATTTAAAACTGACCCTTAATCTTTAGCATCGACTTTAAGAGGGAAATCTAATATGCAAATGGAAGACATCCATTTTATGTTTACATTTTTTAATCTCTATCATTTAGTTTTAAGAAGGTGGGAGCTTATTCGTGCCTTAGTTATTTGCAATATTAAAGTGTTATGCCATTAAAATCTTTATCATTTTCATCTTACAAGGAAAAATGTTTACCCTATCAGGGTTAAAATAGTATTTTTCGAAATCTGTTTTAAATAGAACTTGATATCATTATTAGACATCTATACATATGTCATTGCTATATATACATATGATTATGCTCAGCATGTAACAGGGAAAAATGTTTAATTAGATTCTCCTAGTTAAAATGTTTTCCATCACGCCATCAGCTTAGAACAGATAGTTCATATATTATTATATTTACACCAACACAGTTAACCAGTTATATACCGTTTCTCAAAAGTATCAGCTCAAATTTTGTTTCCGTTCTTTTCTGTTTTTTTTTTTTACTTAGATTTTTGCTCACTGTTTGTTAGCAGATTCTGATAAATTAAATGTCAGCATGGTTTATATCAGATTCAGTAATCAGAGGTTAAGCAACTGATTTATCTATGGTCAGCTATCTCAGGCTTAAACAGTATTTTCAAACCCTCTAATAATGTAATGTATCCTTCAAGCCTCAGGCAGAATATTCTTGGGATAGTTGCAAGTGGATTTTCTTTGTATGATCTTTGTAATTTTATTTTAGATTAAGAACATGCATTTCATTAGGATTCTTTTCAGGAAAAATATTATTTTACAGGCTACTCATGTACGCCTTACGTCGGGGGTTACAATACATTTACCTTTACAAGCTTACTTAAGATACAAAGCAACATATCCAAAGCTTATACCTTTTTAGTAATACATGTAAAAAAAATACCTTGAGGGCTGGTTCGTACTGTCTGCACTGTAAAATGCTATATTTTACTGTGCAGATAGTGGTGGTTTTGGCCGGCGTTCTTGCCAACGGCACCTTTTTCCTTTAAAGCACAGAGCACTGTTCACTTTTTTTTTTTTACTTTATTGAAATGTCACAGTGTGACGTTTCATTCATTTCTATGCACTGTAGCTGAGATGCGATGCACAGAAATGCATACAGAACGTGAGCTGCATTTAAGGCCCCTTTCACACTGGAGCGGTCTGGGTGTCGGCAGTAAAGCGTTGCTATTTTTAGGGGAGCTTTACCATAGTTTTAGCGGCAGTCTGCACTTATACATCGTTTCATGTGCATATTAAAAATAAGGGCCCCTTGAAATTTTGTAATTGCATGATATTGGTGCACTGTCTGTCCATGCACATCCATCTTTCCTCTCCCTCCTGCAATGCTGCTCTTCCCCTCCACATTGCAAGGTTTACATCTCTGTGGAAATGCAGTACACTTTAGAACAATTTGCTACTTAGAACATTGGTGCTAGATTATTTTGGCACACGCTATCGGACATTAATAGAAACTATCACATATCACTTTTAAAGTGATTTGGTATGGCTGGTGCAACAACACATATTATTTGTGCCAAGGCATTGTTAATGTGATACACAGAAAATGTGCTAAAATTTGCCCTAAAAAAAGTATTTTCCTTTGTTAACCTTCTCCCATGTAACTTGCATCAGCCTTGATGCTCAAGTATATTGTATCCAATGACCAAAGTATGTTGTGTCAAGAAACAGTTTTGCCTGCTTTAAATGGATTTTAAAGCAGGCCTGGTTCATGTGGCTCTAAATAACCTTCCAAGTAAGCCCTCTACAAATAAAGAGTGATTCTCGATAAACTTTGAGAACAAATATAGGTATTTTCAGGAATGCAAGAAATTGTCACCGCCAAATTGGTATCAATTCCACAATCCAGGCACTATCCTCCATCCTCATTTGTGTATCTCCATCCAAGGTTGCAAGAGAGCCACACACCGATGACACACCAATGACATCACTGGCTTGTAAAACTTTATTCTGGGTACATACACAAGCATGGTGCCCTCTCTGGTCCACCCAGCACTTTTATGTTTCACCCTAAGGGGCTTAGTCATATAGATAACAAGTAATGAACAATAATGTTTTTTTCCAGCCAGTGACCTTGGTCCATCGATGTGCAGCTAGCACTATTGCATGCTTGAATGGAAATATAGACATTTGTTAACTTCAACCTGTACAAACAATATGCAAGTTACTCCTATCTAGTAAAATAACCTTCTAAATAGCTCTCTTCATTATACAACTTCTCACTTCAATATCTTCTAAACTGGGAACTAAAAGTCTAACCAAGCTGAGAAATTGTGACTCTATAGCACTAAAAACATTGACACAAGGAGTTGATTTACCCACAATCCTTGAATGGGGAAACTTATTTTGGTGATCAATGAAACCAGTAGTACCAGTATAAAAATAAATAAAAGTTCTCTCTTTACCAGTAATAAACGTGTGTTACCTGTCTGAAGCTATTGCTGGCTTTTAGCAGAGAACTTAAACTGACAATGGTGTAGCATATGAAGCTTATTAGAAGTAGAGTTAAATAGCAAATTTGAAAGAAAAGATTTTCTTTTTCTTGCTTGAAGCTGCATTTCCTCATATTACCAAATAAATCTATAATTAATTTTTCCAGATGCATTAGGGGTTTCAACAGAACAGAGAAACATAACATACATCTGCTTGATATATTTTACACTTAATTAAAAAGGTTGGTTTCAAAACATTTTTACAGAATAATTGTAGTCTTAACTCATTTATCTAACTGGTCTTGCAGGTACAGAAAATAGAGTTCCCTCCAGCTGTTTCAATCAAAACTCAAATTAAAAATAATGTCTTTAGACAGAAGAAGAAATGTTTAGATTGTAAATTTGATTCACCCTGCATTTCTACATACATAATGATGTATAATTAATCTTTTGTAGAGCACAGATTGTAAAGAAATCACTGTATGTGTGTATGAAATACAAAAATCATGAAAATATTTTAGCTTTCGGGCTTCTTGCTGCATATGTTCTTATAATATTCAGCTGTTAATTGAGGTATTTAATGGGATCTATTCCCTGTTCTGTGTGATATTTCCAGTGATGTATATGCTAGGTTTAAGTGAAGTAACAAGTTTTAAGATGATGAAAGAATCACTATAATATATGTAATGAGCACAAACACTTGCTTGAGTGGTAGACTTTATAGTAATGGCTGCCAGAGCTGTGTTTTTAAATTGAATTCCAGCTTAAACCCAGCTAGACTTAAAACTTGCCCCTGCCACCTAAAAGGCCCCCTTCCAACACCTATGCTGACTAACCTGTGTGAAAAAAAGAAGTGTATACATACCTATTGTCAGCCTGCTCTGGTCATGTGATCCTATGTAGAAGCCAGTGGCAGCTGCAGGGGGAAGGAGAGAACCCACAACAGTAGCTAGTTTAGCCTGAAGTGATGACATCACTCATAGGCTCCTATGGCCCACCCGTTGTTGGGGCTCCCTTCTCTCATTTGTAGGCTAGAATTTTACTTTAAAGAAGTCCAGCCAAAGCTCGTTTAGCTATACTACTACTGTGGATCACAGGAGTGCAGTTTGTTTTGCACTCCTGGGACCCGTTTTCAGCAGAGAGCGGCCTGAAGTCCGCTCTCTGCTGACGTCACGGATGTCAGTCCAAGCACAGCATCATTGCGACAATAAAGTCTGGATCCACCAGTTCCCTGGACCTACACTTGGCTCAGCCTCTCAGTGAGCTGCTGAGAGCCTGAGCTGGCCACCCCCTTCACAGTGCTCCAGTTAGCGATGAGGGAAAAGAGCTGAGAGCTGTGACTGACAGTCTACAGCTCTCTGCTCATGGAGCTCTGAAAACAGTGATTGGTGTTCATTCGGTTCTCAGTCCAGAGGAGTCGGGGGACAGATGCAGCACCAGACCAAAGCTGCAGCCACATATGTAAGTATGAATCGGACAAAAAAAAATCCTTAACTTCTCTTTTAAAGTTCATATACACTAAAATGACTACTCCTTGTTAAAAGGCTGCATATTTTTTTATAAAAAAAAACAAACACAAGAGGGTGCCTCCATCTAGGTGTGGCGAGTAAATAAAAAGAATAAAAGACAATAAAAATACACTCACTAGTTAAAAGTGGATCCACCTGGATCATATAAACCTATGTCCCCGTAAGGAGTCTTGCACTCCAGGGGTCAGGGTAGAGGTCCTACTCATTTTGGGGGTGGACTAAAACATACCCTTAAGTGCACTTTTTAGTGTGTGTTTTACATGCACGTTTTTTATTTACTTATGGGTTTTTCATTTTATGTTCTGCACCACTGCAGAGTTAAAAAAAAGACCTGATTGGCTGCTTGTGCTGCTTCTTAAGCTCTGCTATGCAGGGTCTAAAATAGGCTGGTACCAAGTCAAACTCAGGTGCTTACACTAGTGGCATTAGAGAAAAGTTAATTCAATGATGTATTAATGAATACAGAGCTGCATTTGTGTCTTTTATTTGAGCTTGGACTTTATTAATTGAATAATGCACTGTTGAAGCCAATGTACTGCTTGGTTCATATGCACATCTAAAACTGGACCATTCAATCAGCAATAGAATGAGAAACAAGAGAGCTTTGTGACTGTTCTTAGCAGCCGTATCATAATTTTAGTTCTGATATTTGATTAACTCTATATGAAGATGACAGTAAAACATTAAATGAAATAAGTAAACACAGATTGTGACATTGTATCCTAATGTAACATTTGGCACTGGCTCACTATTGCATTATAGTTAATACCATCCTGCTTCAAACCTTGTTTTTAGGCTAATTAGAAAAAAAATATGTGAGCCACCAAAGCGAGCTGAAGGTGGATTCTCTGGGACTTTGCACTATTGTCACAAAACAGCTTGGAACTTCCAACTTCTATGATAGTATGCTTGATCCTGGTTAGTGACTTTCTATGTTGACACAAAGGTTAGGGTGGTAATGCCAGCCTATAAGAAGTCAACAGCAGTTGGCTTACTCTTCTCATGACAGGTCACCTTTTATATGTATTTTTACCTAATTTTGGATTTAGTAAAATTAAGTTTTTTTTATTTCTTTGCTTGCATTTGATAGATATATATATATTTTTAATGAGGCACAAATATGTATCTGTTAGTATGGGTGACTAATAATCCCCTTAAATGGAATATGTGCTTTGTCATTTATATCCTATAAATCATCATATTTGTGTGTATTTCTGTGCGGAGTTTTCATCCTTTTCAGAAGTCTAGAACTTGATTTTTATCACCTAACAGGTATCACAGACTGCAAACAATTAATCCTTTTCATGATCTAATATATATCTACTACAGCTCTGCTACAGTTTGGCAGCAGTTTTCTGAACATAAGAAAGCTATTTATTAATTGTAAAATAAATCATTAATGAATAGGCCTGCATGTATGTTTGAGGAAAGTTATACTTCTCTGCTATGAATCTCTGACACAATGCCAAGAGTTTTAGTGCCAAAAAGTTTAGTATTACATTTTTTTTTTTTTTTACTTTAAACTCAGTAGTGGTTACTGGTAACATGTGTTCTGATGGAATTTCTTTTAATCTGGCCTAAGTCCAAATAATGTTAGTGTGTGTTTAAAATACTTAAAAAAATAAATTAGTCTTTTCTTTTTCATAAAGTTGGTAATCCAAGAACTAAGATGAAAACCTCTGTATAGCTATAAAGTCCACAGAACATGCGTTATAAAGTATTTCACTACACAGGTTTTTCCTAAAGATACACAGCAGACCCCACGTCCGTGCCAATTAGTTAACTGGTAGATCACTGGAGGTCCAATGGAAAGTAATTTAAAACTCAGAGAGGATTTAAAAGGTAGCAGTGGGAATACTGAACTATGATTGGTTGTAATGATATACATTACCCTCCAATAAATATTTAGAATGGAAGAAGGCAAGACACTAGTGGGGACATGGAGAGCGCAAATCAAAATAATTAATTTAAAAAGATGATAAATGTCTTAGTCTGCAGAAATATAGAATTGCACCAGGGTGATAATCAAGCCATCCAGCAACTTTAAAATACATTTTGTAATGTAGATTTTGATTTTTTTTTTTTTTACAAGTTACAAGTAAAATAAATGAATAAAGCTACTCTAAATTGAATTGCGTAGTGTACTTAAATCAGATCCAAATCAGAACCAAAAGTGGAAGTTATAAAACGGGAAACCTACTAAACAATGAGATGGTGTCTAATATTAATGAGGTATGTCGAAATAGTTATGAATTACAGGTCCTTACTGAATGATAGGCTACATTCACATAAATATTATGATAACCTACATCATGGCTGCCTCCTGTGTGTGTAGTTGAAAAGCATATAGAATAATTCCATTATCAACAGTTTGATCAAGCTTGAACCAGGGAAAAATGTTCAACTCTCATGATGCTGTAGGAGAATTCAAATATATATTGAACATGGTCTGACTTCAATACCATGTTACTGTTGAAACTCTGTGTTAGGTATGATACATTGTGCCACATGTCCCTTTCATAGCAAGAGGCTAAAGGAAGCAAAACTACTTGACATGGATAGTCTCTTTGGGAATTTCTCGCCAAAAATCTATGTTTAATGTGCTGCTCCCTGTGAGCTTTTTCAACACTGGATGTTTTTCCTTATGTGTAGGTTACATGAAACCATTTAAGTTCATCCAATGTATTCAACCAGGAGTTAGTAGTAGTCATTCATGGCCTCTAAAAATTGTTAATTATAATTTTTGGACATGAGTTTGCCTGTTTTGGTGTAAAAAACAATTTCTTTCACTGTCTGAGAGAAGTAACTGTTAGCAGTTCTATGAGGGCTTTGCACCTTTTTTTTGTGTGTTCCTAACCATCCTGCACTGTTTCAGTAGAGGTTGAGGATCTGACGCCACTATTTGTTAGAGGAATGCACAAATTCGTTTGGTGGATAAAACCATTGCAGTATATGTGTATTTAGCTGTTTACTTACTTCAATGTTATGTTTAAAAAATACAAATTTTTGGGAAACATTTTGCTTAATGTGGTAATATTGAATTTAGCAATGCAAGCAATCAATGTTGCTTAAGCATTTTACACCTTGTGCAAACTTTTAAGGCGCAATAGTCTTTTTTTAGTTCTAATATTAGTATTCCTGAGCCATCAGAATGACGGACTGAACATTGGGCAGATGACAGGATCTCATTAGGATGCTGGATTGTTTCCTCAGTAGGTCTACTCACTGTTATACAGTATATGAAGATTGCAGCAAACCTAATGCTTTGAGGAACGTGGATACTGAAACATAGTCGTTTCTTAGACTCCTGCTAAGTTAAAATGTGAAATGTGGCTAAAATGTTTTGTGGTGGTATGGATAAACTAAAATGGCTGTATAAATATGTTTTATCAGATTGTCTCAATCTTTTCTCATCAACTCTCACAGGCCTCTTTTTTTATGAGGTCGGAGACTGTAACTATGCAGTTATTGTGGAACTTGAAGCCACAACAGCTGGACTGTCACATGGTCCCAGTCTTCACAATAAATTACACATTTTTAATTTTAAGTTTACCTTAAATTTTTAACATATTTAAAATCCACAAATGTTCATGTTATAGACAGACCTGTTAATTAAATGTTTTTGTCACTTGTGAGAGGACACCTTTGAGCCTATTTAAGAAGATGAAGAAACATAATGAAAAAGTGTAAGCAAAAGCATCCAATCAGCAGTCATCGTGTAACTAAGCTAACTGCACTAATATGAATTCTGTCTGGTTGCTATTGATTACTGCACTTTCACAATAATTTCTTGACGCTCTCTTACAAGTTAATTCACGCCATCAATGGAGGTCCTTTATGCAGAAAAAATATTGGAAAAAAAGTGCTTATCAGTTTAATAGGAATCAGCAAAAATCCCAGTTCCATGTTATCATTAATATTTCAAAATCCTCAAGCATAAAATGTGTGATTGTTTACTTGACAGCATTCATAGCTCATTGCTGTTTTTCTGTAGAAAAAATGTACACATCCCATTGTTGAAAAGAGCTAGCAGGCTTTCTCAGGAGGGTAAACAGCTATGTGCACATGCAGCAACCCATAATAGCACATCAGCATTTATTGTTCATAGATGCGACTTTAGTAAAGTTTATATGTAGACAATATATATAAAACCAATCGCAATGCCCTTGCAATCTGCTGTGGGGGACATTTCAAAGTTAATGACACCCAAACGCAATGCCTTTGCCTGAACTGGATCGCATCATACAAAAGTAACATGCAATGCGGTTGCAGTGCATTTAAAAAAGTAGTGCATGCACTAATTTTGGTGTGGTGCGGTTTCAGACCATTCAAAATGAATGGGGCTGATCTTGCACTGCAAAGAACTGCATGTGAATGGCACAGGAACCACACAGCATTATATGTAGACAGTATAATATAAACCAATCGCAATGCCCTTGCAATCTGCTATGGTGGTCAGTTCAAATGACACCCCAAATGCAGTGCCTTTGCCTGCACCAGATCGCATCGTACAAAAGTATTATGCAATGCGGTTGCAGTGCATTTAAAAAAGTAGTGCATGCACTACTTTTGGTGTGGTGCGGTTTCAGACCATTCAAAATGAATGGGGCTGATCTTGCGCTGCAAAGAACTGCATGTGAATGACACAGGAACCACACACCGTTCTGTGTGATCCACATACAGTTCTCAATGTGAATGAGCCCTAAAATGTTCAGATTAAAGCTGCCTATAGGTAGGTTGAAATTCAGCAGGGACCAAATTTCGATCCATCCATGGCCATTCCCATTCGAGAGCAGTCAATCTAAGGACCAACTGCTCTGACTTGTCAATCAGTGTAACAAATGAACCTGGGTCCTTGAATGTTCATTTATCATGGTATAATTTATACAGGAAGAGTAGAAGGCATATTTGCTGCATCTAAATTTGAGTTTTGTTATCAGGCAGATTCTAATCCAGCAACCTATTTTTTCAGTTTACCTAGCATCTAAATAGCTTACAATAGCCTACAAACACAAATAAAAGGGTTTGTCAGTATATATGGTAAATATTCATATCTCAACTGTGGTTCTAAGTATTTTTGTTGCCAGAGGCGGGAGTTTAAACTTGTTTGAGAAGAGAGATATGCAACACTTGCAATTGTGCCAAAGTCCTGTCAGACATATTTTACATAAATTTCCACCACAAAATGTAGCACTGAGATTGTCCATATATTCAATGTGAAGACGATAGCTATGTGTTAATTAATTAAATTTATATTTAGAATAAAAGCCTCCAAATATGCATGCTGTAAGGCCTACAAATCCACATCAGTGTAAGCAAATCATTAAACTAATCTACAAATTACAATTCACCTTCCCAGGATTGCTGAAGTAATTACTCATCATCTTATAGATGTAATCTATTTTTGTTATGTATTGCTACATCCTTTTATAGTCACCTGCGTGACTCAACTGAATAAACACAAACTCCGTCATTGTCATATATTCTCAAGCACTTAGGGAGACCAGTGAGTTCTACTTGCTGGCAAGATAGAGAGGAACTACAGATGATTTGTTAAATAAAATGGTCTGTCCCCAGTCCAGTTGGTTGGTTAAATGCCAAACAGTAATCCAGCACAATTAACTATCAAAGATGCATGCAACACCATTTTCCTAGCAGATCAGGCTGTAGCCACCTGGAAATTCACAGAACTCACCCATACTGTATCTCTCAATCACGCCTGGATTCATATGGGATTTAGATCATATAAAATCAGGCCAGTTTGTTTCCAGATGACTGGGTCCATGTTTGTAAAGCTTGAATTTAAGAATTTTCTACTTTACTGGTTGTCTGTCATGTAAGGAAAAAAGAAGCGGCCATTTTGTGTGTTATATATCCGCAAAGAGGAGGTTTTCCGGTTGTATCCTACAAATGGATGTACTAAACTGAACACTGAATATACAAGAGATAGCCATTGTTTTTCTGTACAGCTAGTGGGCTGAATTTTTTAAGAAAAATACTTGTGGCGCTTGTTTTTGTACTTTGTAGAAATATATATTTATAAAAATTGGGTGTTGGTAGAGTGTAGAAATTGCTTAGTTTTCAGTTTGCAGTAGACCTTTAACCATTCCTCACTTACCCATATAGGGCAAGGTACAAAGAGTAGGATCATAGCAGCCCGCTATTAATCATATGTCATCACTCTAATTGTTCTAAGCTGCTTCTAGGACCAAAAACTCTGGAGTGTAGATGTGGCTGTAGTAGGGGTCTTAGATAGTAACTTGTATTGACAAGGACTGACACAAATGGTTCTGTGATACTCTCTGTAGTACTATGTATGTACTCTTTGAAGTACTTTGAATTACATAGTAATTACATATAGTCATAATACAGGGGCTAATTTGCTAAAACTTGAAAGTGCAAAATCTGGTGCAGCTGTGCATGGTAGCCAATCAGCTTCTAACTTCAGCTTGTTCAATTAAGCTTTGATAATAAACCCTGGATGGTGATTGGTTTCAATCACAGCTGCACCAGATTTTGCACTCTCTTGTTTTAGTAAATCAACCCCACAGTGTTCACAAAGCCATGCACTGCAATATCCCTTCCCCAAATCCATTTAAGCATTTCTTGCAACTGAGAACTGAGTTTTGCTTCTATTTTCAACTATTAAGAACTTTCTATTTGAATCATTTGACTCTGTGGATATGAAACACCAGTGCGTGTCATAATAATTTATGCTATGCCAAGTACATTTGAAACGTGTATGAAGCCACTTGCTGAGAGACTCCTAATGGTAAAGTGCGCCACATAAATCACTATTCCCAAGTCAAGACAAGAACAAATGTTATTTTGCAAATGTTTTTATTAAAAACAATAAAATAAGAATTAACACTATACTAGGCAGACGCTCAGACTTTAGCTTACAACAACTATCCAGAGTAAACATTTGAGCTAAAAGCTCACATAACAAACTCACATTCTCATAATGACTATGTTCAAAGTTCTGTAACCCATAGCAACCAATCAGATTCTACCTTTTGTCATTATCTGAATATAGGGACTGATTTGTTGGTGTTTTGGTTTTGTGAGTAAAGGGATGTTTTATTTGAGCTTGAATTGTGAAATTCTATACCCATCTCCATTTATATCTGGATATCTCATCATTGATCTCCAGCTATAAAAAAGATTAAAGAAAAACAGCCTTCTTCACCATTAGTGACACCAAAAGTGTGCTCCAACAGCCGGCTGATACAGTCTTGTGTGCTTTAGAAAATTTGAGATTGTCACAAGGTTACGAGATATTGAAGAACATATTTCTATCATCCAGTAATGTCTACTCATATATTGCCCTACTAACAATGTGTAAACTTATCCTAAATCACGTTCTTTATTGTTGTTTAGTTTGGAAATGACTATAACTAGTACAGAGCATGAATCATAACAGAAGATACTGAAGGCTTCCTGATTATTTAAACTTTACTAAAAAAAAAATGTGTAACCTAGTCACCCATCTATCTTGCTAAGTTTTAAGAATCCTGAAAATTGATTTCATTAGGCATGGGGCTGAAAAAGATGAAAGCCATGGGTGAGTTTGTGAATTAGAATCCATTGATAGGGACCTGCAGGAAAGAAAATGCAAGCTGTATTAGTAACCCAACAAGTCAGTGGAGTTCTTTCTTCAGAAAGAAACAAAGATAGCAGTAATTAATGACCCTGACTCTGTGCCAAAAAAGCTTTCTTCTGACAACTTCAACTTAATTAAAACTTAAGACTTTTCAATGGCCTCAGAAAGCTCCTTATGGGGTGAACTCTTGCAAACTCGTGAGAAAATTTTGTAAGTTAAAGAAAAAGATGTGTGTTACTACTGGTAGCATGACTCTAATCCCTGACAGTCAAAGAATCTATTTAACCAAAGCCTTTTCTTTTAACCGGTTCACACCTGCAGGCTTATTGGCACTTCCTCTGCACCAGAAAAGGCAGTTTTTGTGTTCCACGGAAGATCAGATAATAGATGTCTTGCTGTTGCTTTTGTTTTTGTGCATTGTTCATTAGGCTGTGAGTACCGCAGTCCCGCTTGATAAGCTTGGTTTGTTTGTAGTCCAGCATGGTCTCAGATTTTCAACAGCAGCAACTTTAGCAAGGAAAGGAAAAGAACAAAAAGTTTCAACCTCTTTACTAGTGGAAAAGGCTTGTAGAGTGTTGTATGCTTACCGGTCAGGAAAGGGGTTAATGAAAAAGTTTTGCAAACCAAGATTCACACTTGAAGGGGTAATCTAAAAGACAGAGGCATGCTGTTCTTCACACTTCTGGATTCTAAGGGACAAACAATTTAGCTGGCTTGACTGTTTTTAGAAACTATCAAATGCGTGTTTAAATAACTCTTGAGCCTTCTCACTTAAACCGATCCATTCAACCTACAAATGAAACAATCGATGATGAGTTGTAGCAGCAAAAAGAAGCCCTAAAGTGTTTCACAAGAAAGAAAACGGCCTGTCTTATGCAGCATGAGTTATAGAAGGTGATGCAGGTGTGTGTATTATTTTAGGTAAACATTAAAACTCTGCTAGTACATCTCCCCATAATAATGTGGGTGATCAGTAGGGCCAAATTCAGTATACTCTATGTGCTCAGACTTTTAAACAGTTTCAGGTTCTAATTACCTAATGCCAAAATAAAAGCAAAAATTGCTGTGGACATAGAACTTGGATGAAAGGACACTATACTAAGTATACTAAAAGACTTATATTTTTATCCTAATTTTAGATTTACGTATTATTACTTTTATTTTATTAAGTCTTTTATTACTTTTCAGAGCCAGGGAGTCGTAGGTCACATGATGTCTGACAGCTGTTGCCCTGTCAACTGCCTGACCTTACTCTCTGTCTCCCAGCTGTTAAGAGTACATAACAATATTAAATAACAGAGTGTAAAACAACTGCATAGCTCTGTTTTTAAATCCTGTTATGCACTTTTAGGCAGCCCATAGATGAATCTTTTTTTTTTTCAACCAGAAGGATGAATGCAAAAAAATGACTTGATTTCCCCATCAACACACTCAATGTAGATGGAATACTCCCCACTGAGCTATTGTATTATGATTGGGGGAAAATCTAACGGGGCAGTTGTACAGAAGTTGATCCATAGATCGACTTCTGTGCGATCTCCCTGCTCATACATGGATCGAAATTCAACTGGGCCGAACTTTGTTCCATGTATGGCCAGTTTCGAAAATGGGAGTTTGGGAGGCTCGGTAGTTGACAGGATAGCATTTGTAAGAATTCAGGTTTTTCCTTACCCTCTGGGTAACTAACTATGAAATCAGGCTCAGACAAAGTCAGTATAACTAAATAGTACAAATCTTTCATAAGTAGGCATCAGAATTATAACAAAAATTAAGTCAGGGGAAATCATACCAATAAAGAGACACCGGGGTTGACTCACTAAAGGGAAATAGGCTGTTCAGTTTGCAGGCACATTTTTACTTTGTAAGTGAATGGGGTTGAAGCTCCGCTGACTTCCAATATTCAATCATGTGCAAGCAAAAATACAGTTTTTTGTTTCCTTTTCATGTGTGATTGGGAAGGTAAAATCCCATCGCAAAGTATATAGCCAATTTGCCTTTATTAAATCAATCCCACAGAAATAGTAAATACTTGACACAGTGTAACTCTGTCTTGTGTCTTTCCTCTATCCAAGACTTAAAAAAAAAATGTTGGCCAAAGTTCCACTTAGAGTAGGCTGTTTTTTTTTTTGTCTTTATATGTCTCAAAATTGAGTCGGTCAGGAACCTGGAATAAGCAGGCACATTGTGAGCTATAACTGGTGCATGATTGTACAAATTTTCAGTATGTAGTTAAAGGATAACTCCACTTTCATGTGGAAAAAAATAGCAAATAAAGAAAAAATAATATAACACATATAATTGCAACACTAATCATATTGTAATTGGATGTAATCTGCAGCCACTGTAATTTTCTGAGAATGCACTGCAATATGGGTACTTGGAGTTGTTCTGTACACAGAGTGTGTACTGACCACTCCCCAGAAATATAATTCCCTGTTTGTGTGATTGGATAACCAATTTTCCCAGAAGTCTGCCTAAGATACAAGTCAGATTTCAGGCATCCACTGCAGAGAGATACTTTCAATAGGAGCATGTCTAAAGGGATGCAGGCCCAGCAGATTTCCTCATTAGTGCCCAGCAGCTGCACACCTGACAATTATGAAACTACTCAAATTAGACCCATTCAGTACAGAGGCACAGCCAAACACACATGGATTACTTCAGAATAACAAAATGTAAGAATCTGCAACAAAGGTTGTTATAATCCTTGCAATGTACATAGATCATGCAGAGGGGAATGTTTTTTTCACAACAAAAGTTGAGTTACGCTTTTAGTATATTTGAAAGGACACCCAATGCCACATCAGTAACAAAACAATATTGCAGGACAGCAAAACCATATTTTTTCTTTGTGCTTTTTGCAGACTCCTGAACTGTAAGTAATATATCCTAGAAAATATTTAAATTGTGGAGCATACACAGTGGTGTCTAATGACAATAATTGTGTGTATCTTTTACTCATGATAATTAGGAAACATTAAACTATACCTATGACCCCAAAAGTCAAATTATTTTAACAGCACATGTACTTTAAATATGATTGGATGGGATAGGAAGTAAAGGAGAATGACCAAGAATTTTATAGAATCCACTTTTCTGATAAACATGCAACATATCTTCCAATAGCATGTTTATCAGAGAAGTGGGTTCTATAAAATTCTTGGTCATTCTCCATGGTTATCATGCAAGATGACCTATTGTGATGCAGCAAAATACAGTAATACATCTTATAAACTTCATGTGATGAGGGAAAACAATGTAAATCCATG